>NC_141155.1:42917252-43220823 GCF_053477565.2 Lygodium microphyllum | reverse complement strand
AAATAGAGGGAGAGGGAGAGGGAGGGGGAGGAAATGAGAGAGGGAGAGAAAGAGAAAGAGAGGGAGAAGGAGGGAGAGTGCATTCTCTCTCTCCCTCTCCCTTTTGCTTGTTTAATGTTTAAATCACTTTATTTTTTGCTTGTTTAGGAGAGGAAATGAGAGAGAAAGAGAGCGAGAGGGAGAGGGAGGGGAAGGAAATGAGAGAGGGATAGAAAGAGAAAGAGAGAGGGAGTGCATTGTATCTCTCCCTCTTCCTTTTGCTTGGAGGATGTTTAAATCACTTTATTTTTTGCTTGTTTAGGAAATGAGAGAGAAAGAGATAGAGAGGGAGAGGGAGAAAAAGAGAAAGAGAGGGAGAGGGAGAGGGAGAGGAAGGAAATGAGAGAGGGAGAGAAAGAGAACGAGAGGGAGAGGGAGAGGGTGAGAGAAAGAGAGAAAGAGAGGGAGAGGGAGAGAGAGGGAGAGAGAGGGAGAGAAAGAGAGGGAGAGGGAGGGGAAGGAAATTTAAGATAATAGACTTATTGATAATGGTATGCAATGTGCTTTGCCATGGGCCACGTACATTGGTAACTCTTTAAGATGGCTTAAAAATGGTCAATTCCTTCATGAAGTCCAAGTAGGGGATCTAATTGTGATATGCATAATTCATTGTTTTTGTATTAACTTTATAGGCATGCCAAATTAGAAATCATGCCAACTAGTCAACGGAAGGACTAAAAGAAAATGATACCCTAGCTAATGGTCATTAAGGTACTTCATCAAAATGAACCCAAAAGTATTGTTATAGAAGAAGAAACCCTTAAATTGAGTATAGGATAATTTCTCTCAAGTCTTATGACTATGAGTAGAATTGATTGACATAAATTTTATTACTATAGTTATAAAATTTCATAGATGGCGCGCATTAATTTTAAAATGGATTACTTATACTCAAAGCCGAGATATAACAAATAATTATCTACTGGGACAAACAAATCCTTGAGCATGATACAAGGCCGAGATATAACATCGGAAAATCTCTCAACTACTATATACAATGCAAGATTTATGGTCAACTTGCAACTTGACGTACATCTCCATAAAGCTATCCATTTAAGCCTCATTTGCTGTAATGTAGATAAGATGGAAAACGAAGAAGGTCTTATTGTTCAAGACCGCGAGACGTATCTTAATCAGCGTGTCCCATGTCCTTGCTCTCAATGCAAGTTGGCAATTAGACGAAAACGCCGATTGTCTATAGAACACGTACGACGATTTGGCGAGTTTCAATCTGAGATCATTGATCAAGCGATTGCGGATTTTCAGCAAACGGTAATTTGAAGTTAGCATTTTTCATGCATTGTACTCTCAAGCTAATTGAAAACCATACACAATAAGATTGGGTCTTGTTGGTAAATTTTCTATCCAGGGGGGTGATGTCTCGACCCAAGGGGGAGTGCACCCTTTGCGGCCAATTAGAAGAGTTCGTGGACGTGCGATGGATGGATTACAGGAGCCAATCGACCACTGGCAAGGCCCATCTATACCGTCAATGCCAGAGGAGACAGACAACCTTCCCGACCTGCCTACAAACTTGGAGCCTGAGATGGAGGCAATGATCGATGCATTGATTCCCATGGATGTTGAGACATGTGACCTGCTTAGAGAGGAAGCATCCATACCATTATATGATGGGTGCCGAGTATCTCCGTTGAAGACATTGCTTGCACTCTTAAGTGTGCAAGCAAAATACGGTTGGAGCGATACGAGTGTGACTGAGTTATTCAGGTACCTTGCACATAGGCTTCATTGATTTTTATTTGTGGAATATTGCTGCAAACATTTGTGTTTTTTCAAGCTGTTTTATGATTTTTTTCAGGTTATTGAAACATCATATATTGCCACCTGCAAATACCATGCCTGAGTCTCGTGATGATGCACGACATGTTTTACGGAAGCTTGGCATGGACTACAATAACATCCATGCATGTATCAATGACTGCATATTGTTTCGAGATGAATACGAGACTATGGAGACATGTCCAAAGTGTGGTGCTCACAGGTATCGACAGGACTTGCAAGGGCAAACCATCCCTCAAAAAGTTCTCAGACACTTTCCGCTCATTCCCCGCATAAACCACATGTTTCGCACGTCTGCCATGGCAAGCTTGACAACGTGGCATGTGCAGAATAGGTCCACGGATGGAGTTCAACAAATATCAGCAGATTCGCGCGCATGGAGCCACATTGACTCTACCTTCCCAGGCTTTGCGCGAGAGCCAAGGAATCTTCGGCTCGGTCTTGCCATGGATGGTGTGAACCCATTTGGTCTGCGCTCGACTTCTTACAGTGTGTGGCCTATAGTGCTTGTCAACTACAACATCCCTCCATGGCTTTCTACGAAGAAAGGACATCTCATCCTTAGCTTGCTCATCCCGGGCCGCTACAAAGTAAAAAATATGGACGTGTATCTTCGTCCATTAGTCGATGAGCTTAAGATTTTGTGGGAGGAGGGGGTCACGGTGCAAGATATGAGCAGGCGCGATGGTCGGCGGTCAGCTAACATTCGAGCCATTCTCATGTGGACGATGCATGACTTTTCGGGATTGGGAGAGTGCTCAGGTGAGCAGACCTTTGTTCTCGCTGGTAATATCTATATTTTATTTCATTCAATCAAGTATTCACTAGGTTATGGATACCTAGTGGATAGTAGGTCAGGAGCCATCATCATGAATGATGAGGGGAGGAGGGTGATGGCTCGCATGAGGGAGTTGTGCCAACAAGCTTTTCGGCACAACGTCCTAGATCATTGGAGGAACATACCGGAGGGGAGCAAGGACTACATAGTAGCATCCTTGCACGAGGAGTTCCCGGTGCCAGCCGCAGTAGATAAATTCTCTACGGGCTGGATGATGGATTGCATGCGTGCATACATGTCACATAGACGATCCGACACATGCAAGGCAATCAAGAGTGGGGATCCAAAGCTCAAGTGGTTAGATGCAGACGACTGGCGCCGACTGAGGGAGGAGGCTACAAATTCGCCAGGACGTTGGAGTCAGCAGCGGGAGGCGGCGAGGGCACGAATCGAGGCCGGATCCGTGCATCATCTTGGGAGTGGCGGCCACATGACATATTTGGAGGACTTTGTAAGTTTCTCTTTTGTTTTGCTTATTTGTTTTTTTGAGATATTCTTTGTACTGACAATCATGTTTCTAACAGTTAGCATTTTGTTTTCTTTGCAGCACTCCGTTACAAATCGCGATCCGCAAGGCCTTGAGACTCGATATACAGAGAGGCACGGTCTCAGGGGATTGATCGACCGATTGTATAGACGTGGCGGCCCTGTAAGTCACTCATCTTTCTTGTCCGTAGTTACCATGAGATATTTGAATGCATTATTGTATGGTGGATTGATATGTTGTTTCTTTTTCTGCAGAATCCGTTTGATGCTCCTTTGCAGCGGGACGAGCTTTCGGGGGACGAGGATTTGTAGCTCGCCCTTGCATCCTTAGAGCTCACACACCTTTAGTTTTTAGTCGCCTGATCTATGTAGACATTTTCTATGTATTAGTGATATCGTTTCATGATTGTACCAATCACATTTTATGCGATCATGTATTTATTTCATGTATCAGTTTTATGATTTCAGTATACATTCTTTTTGTTTGCAAACGCTTTGTATGCAGCAGTGCATAAACTATTTTGTATGGCTCTCATACAGCACACAGTGCTATATGTGGCAGGGTAGCTTGCGGCCCTGCCACAAATTTTTTTTTTCTCTGTTACCGTCACTATTTGCGTCGCAAATTTACTGCTCGCGTCGCTATTGGCGTCGCTATGAGCGTCGCAAATTCTCTGTAACCGTCGCTATATGCGTCGCAAATGCGACGCATATAGCGACGATTCTATGGCGTCGTCAATAACGACGCTTTTTGCGACGACAGGGGCAAATTTTGTTGTTTGTATTTTCGTCGCTTTAAACGTCGCTATAAGATCTATATCTTGTAGTGCCACATGCTTGGCCATGTTTTCAAAATGCTTTCGGGCTTCTATTGTGCTCACTTTTGCTTAGTCTTGACTATCATTTTACTGATGTACATATAGTGGACAACAAGCTTTTAGCAATGACAATCTATGTCTAATTCTCTTTCATGCTATTCAGGTATTTTGTCAGATGTATTGGTGCATGACATTGAAGCTCTATGCTTGGTTATGCTATTGAATGTATTTGAGCTTTGATTCGAACTTAGGACATTTGACATTGGTTGTCAGTTATTTCATTGGATACTTCAGAGATCTATGACCTTACGGGCTTGAAGCTTCTATTAGGTCTTATGTTCTTGCCTATGTACTCGATGTATCTTGGATTCTTGGATGCTACTCACATGAGGATTTGAGCTTTGTTTGCTCATTTCACATTTGACTTTTATTCGAGTGGGAGCCACTTACTTGTTACTTGAATGTTACATTGAGATTTGGATTTTATTTGTAGTTGAGCTTGAGCTACTTCAACTTCCACTTGCGTATTGCAAGTTGTTTTTTAACACTTATTGCCCCTATTTGGCATTGATTTCTTACTGATATACCTCATTTCTAGTATGTTGTAATTGTAGAGTATTGTATTATTTATGAGAGCAGTCCCCTCCATTTGATGCTGTGTTGGTCATAGTTTGTGGATACCTCATTATTTGGTCCGTACCTCTTGTTTTCAAGGATTGGAGACCCGATATGCAGAAAGACATGGTCTTACTACACTTATCAACAAGCTATATGCATGCTTAGATTCATGCAACATCCCTCCCTTTTTTGGTCTTGTGCTTTATACATGCTTTTTCCATTGATTGTATCTAGCTTTTCTTAGATATATTTTTCCTTCATTATATGTGGTTCAGATTTAGCAACTTTTGTAGACAGTCTTCCCTATTATTGTTCCTCCTCCATATAGTACTATGGAATGTCATCTTTCATTGTACTTGTTTTTTAATTTAGTCAATGGATTCCTTATTCTTGGTGAATCATGATGTATAATTTTCAGACAACAATTGTATATAATTCCATTTGTGAATAAATTATTGAACAATATTTGGTCTGTGTGACTAGAAGGGTGCCTTGCCACTCAAACTTTTTCTTTTTTTTATAATTGTCACTATTTGTGACACAAATTAAAACATGCAAACATTGGTACTTGCATTGTTTTCAGTGTCACTATATAGTTATGCAAATACTAATGCAAATATAGACACTAGTAGTAACGATTCTCTAATGATACATATACTAACAGTTATAGGGACCATGGGGGTAATTTCTTACACTGATAATTTTATTGCTTTGAACATCAATATTGGGTCTATATGTTGTAGTGTTGGTTGCAAAATTGTATCTCAAATTAAAGCTACACGCATGCAACCAATAGCTTCTCATTTCTTAAACTCTTCTAAAGTTCATACAAGTTGATCATTGATTATTTTAAGAAGAATAGCATAATGACTTGAATCAACATACAAATGTCTTATTTAAGAATACACTCAGAAAGGTTATAAAATGCAATAGAAATTTCATAATTCCATTATAATATAAAGGGGGATTTCACTAGCATCATTCCTTGTTTACTCATAGAAATTCCTAATAAGCATACCAATGCATTTTCAAGTCAAAAATCGACTTGAATTACAAAGGGAGTACATTATACCTAAAATTGCTTGTACACTGACATAACTAAAGCAAGATACAAATATATAAGGACATGGGTAATGGAAGTTGTATCATGAATAATAACTCCTTGATTATGCACATGGATTTCACTCTCCTTTGGGAGCTATATGTTTTGAAGGAGCATGCTAATATCCATGAAAATAGTAATGAGTGTTGTGTTGTGTCAAGTGAACCTCCTTCAAATCCAATGTGGCAAATTCATGTGTCACCATCTACTTTCATTTTCAAGAGCTTGGTAATATCAAAAAGGAAAGTTTCTACACCCAAATGTATCACTCTCGTTACAATGTAAAGAATTAATTGCTACTTTCTATGTATACAAAAAATGAACATACATATAATCCATTTCCTTCTTCCATAATGATCACAATACTCCGCACATAATTCTAAAGTCTAAGCATACCCTAGTCTACCCTATATTACTTAGCCTTCTCTATACCTGGCCTAGCCCATAAGCTCTAACTTGGATAAGCATGGGCTAGGCTACTCATTGGCAAGGCATATCATAAGGCTAGGCTAGGAGTTGGCATAGCATAATTATAGATTACACCGATTCCTAGCCTCGGGTAAGTTTCTCGTGGATATATGTATGCATCACGTGGCCGGTTCAAAATAATATATTCTCAACATACCATTTTTATGCATTTTTTACAGATAGAAGGGTGTAATATAAAGGGGTTACTTATAGATTGAATAGAAAAGGGTAATGTTTTGTGCAACAAACTTTTATAGATAAGGGTATTTATAAATAGGCCTTGAATGCACGTGATGTAGAGGATATGCATATAGTAACTTCCCCGAGTTCCCAGCTAATGTAGCCTATACTGGCCTTTGCATATGCATAGCCAAGATACAACTATGTTAGACATAGTCCTACCTTATGTATGAGCCTATCCGATGCTTAGTCTAGCCTAAGCCTAAGTGTTGTCTTATGCATAGGCTAGCCTAGCTTGGCCTTACTTAGCTTTAGCCTAAACTCTAGCTTATCATGAATTAATATATCAAATTAGCCTAGGCTAGCCCTAACCCTATAACCTAAGCCTAAGTCTTAGACTAAGCTTTAAGCCTTGCATATGCTTAGTCTAACCTAGCCTCTACCTAAGTTTGCTCCTTCTTATGTTTGTGCAATAATGTACCTTTGCAAACTTTATTTCTTCACTTTTTGCAAAGGTACCTCAAGGTAGGTGGTTGTGCAATCTACTAAGACCGAGGGAAAAACACACACACACTCAAGGTATGTGTGTGTGTGTGCTTTTTTGTAGGTGTGGTGTATCATTTGATAGACAAATAGTACTAATAATACTTAGTATTTGTTATTAAAAGGTGTTTATGGATTGACATATAGCAACCATCTAGGTATCTCGACATTACCACCTATCACTACATTGAGGAGTGTCATATGAGAGAGAGAGAGAGAGAGAGAGAGAGAGAGAGAGAGAGAGAGAGAGAGAGAGAGAGAGAGAGAGCATAAAATATATGGTTTTACATATCTTTTACTATGTCAAGGTTACAATAAATTAAATATATGGTTACATTTTTAAAGTTTATACTACAATGTTAATATTCTATTCGTTTTTTATACATTTTACTAAAAGATAATTTAAAATGTAAAATGTTTGAAATGAGATATGTAAAAAATGGTGCAAAAAATTAATATCCCCCAATAAATATTTTGTAATTTACAAACATCTTATTAACGGGTAATATTCAACATTTAGAATGAAGGTACATTTGCAATAATATTGTTAGGCGTTCTGTGTACCGCACCTCATCCTCAGGGGGATCACTTGTGAATATGTAAACATATCACGTAGGCTCAAGAGGTTGAATTTTTAAAATACTATTTGTAGATATTTTGGATGTACAAAAGCATGGCATATAAAGGGATTATTCACAGAGTGAATACAAAAGGGGTATATTTTATTTACAAAAAAATATATCGTAAAATATGTTTTTAAATAGGCCTTAAATACACTACTTTTCTATAAAGCATTTTCTTATTGGCATATTGGACAAAACATGTGAACATTCTTAAACAATTTTCCTAAGTTGTGATATAGTACTTTGAACTATAATAACAATACCATGTTTTATTTTAATATAATATATGAGCACCATTTAAATATGTAATAATGTTTCTTCTTATAGATAAATTGGTCTTGTATGTTCACAAATATTAAAATGATTAATGTATTACATTAAATGCCATTATAGTACGAATTTTGGGCGACCCTTCCGCCCCGTCACGTCTGCTAGCACCCGACCGCTTAGCGGCACATATAGCCACCAGGCAACCCAGTCACATCCCCACGGGCCCGTATGTCCCCAACCACCCATGCCCTTTGCAAGAGCCCATCTATCCGTGCCCAACCCCGTGGTTATCCAATCCCCGGTGTGAAGCACGAGCAAATCTACAATATTGATAGCAATAGGAATAAGAGTTGCGTGAGGCTAAATAGTTTGCAAAAAATGTTCCAATTTACACAAACGACAAATACATACTATCCAAAACACTATGCATCTCCCGATATGTTCGAACATTAGCTTGCCTACTCGGACGCTGGTTGACTTCAAGCACAATCATGCGTTGCCTTTGAAGTTTGAGCACACTCTTTGACTTGTGAAGTGATAACGTGGAGGCGGAGACAAGGGATCGCGATTTGTGAATGGAGATCTTTATGGCCAACGGGCGTGGAAAGGGTCTCAAAGCCGATGTTAGCGGGTCTACAAGCCTCACGGCCTTTGGGTCAGCAGAGGGCCTCGGGGCGGAGTCCTGACTGCTGACGAATATAAATTTGGTTTCTTCGTGCTCCGGTGAAAATATACTAAAGTATGCAGTGTACTATGCACTGTGCGCATGTTGAGAGTTCTTTGAGCTCTTTGAGCCAAAGAACCAACATGTTTGATTTCCTGGAGCTCTTTGAGCCCCACGCGCTACAAGTCACTATCAAAGTTGCGCATTCATTTTTCCCCGACTTCTATTACCTATTCCATGAAACTCATCATTTTACCCAAGGTTTCCCTAAGCAACTCGACGCCAAGGAGAAGAAGCAACACCAATATGAGGTAGAGGAAGCTCCGAAGACTACATCCCACATGACCCTATAGACCTAGCTAGAGAAGATGAAACTAGCAACTAACAACTAACAGGAATATGAAACAACAGGTGCTACACCATGCACTCACATAGGTGGGACAAGAGATACAAGGGGAAAGGAATCTTGTCATTCCTACAAAATCACCCGCCCTTATATCACATGGAAAGGGGAGGTAAAGAAAATATATTGCTAGGTAAGAAATCTAACTCTAATCTTATCAAATGAAATTTTATAAAATCATCTTAAAAAGATGGTCATGTTCCATGTGTTGATTGCACATATTAACAGTAATTAACGGTGAGGAGGAGTTTGACAACTCTAATAATCTCTATTACGAATAGATTAATAAAGGTGTCATACATTAGTTAGGATCATGTAGAACTCTACATAGATAAAAACAAGTTAATTTATTTATTATATTGCAAAAATATTAAACAATTATACTACACTTACAGGAAAACAAATACAACACAAGGATGTTACTAGACATGAAGAGAGGTATATGATATATACATTGACCAAAAGCGGGTGGTGATAGTCTCTATATAAGCAACAAATGCAATAGACTACAATAAGGTGAAAAAGTGGATCCTACTTGAGAGCAAAGTTTCACACCATCTTCCTTCAATCATAACAGACTTAACATGAGGGGCCAATTTAAGAGAAAACATGCAACTTGTACCATGCTTGGGGAGAAGAAGATTGCATGGGATCACTTTGTCTTTCTCATGAGCTTGGCGACATGTAACTCATATCAACTAGCTTACAAAATCTGCTCTTCATGTGGCATAATCACCAAAAGTTTAAGGCGAGTGACCATGAAGCCTACGGTGTGCCTATGTTAATTATAGACCTTGGTGAACTGTTTCCAAACCAAAAAAAAGACTGTTGACAAAACATACTTCAAGAGATGAAGGGAATTCCAATGCTAGATTTTAATGCTTTCAGCAAAAATAGAGGATGTTGGTATATGGACCTATATATGTGTTAGAAAGAGTGGTGGTATGGTCTCTGAGGTGTACATTAATAGGAATGATCAATGGTATTTAAATAGTATTTTAATAAATATATCAATGCATGTACAAGTACATATACACATACTCATAAGTAAATAATCACCACCAAGCTTTCTTCTCTATTCATTTTGGTGCCATCAAGTATCAAGTGCTTAAGCCATATTATGTTTTCTCAAAATTTTCCACATCCATGTGTGATTCAAGGTACTTTAGCACTCCTAAACACAATGTAAGTAGAAATTTTGTTGTCTTCTTGAATACCTTACCTTGGTTTGAGAGAGAGAGAGAGAGAGTAGTGGAAGAAAGAGTATTGATTAGAGAGTGAACAAAAAGAGAAAGTGGAGTAGAGTAGTGATAGAGAAAAAGTTAGAGAGAGAAAAATTATAAAGAGTGTGTGTGGAGAGTAGACACAGATAAGTGAGAGATAGTAGAAAAAGAAAGAGAGAGTAGACAAGAGCAACTAGAGAAGAGAGAGAGAGAGGGTAGAAAGAGAGAGTTTAAAAGGGAGAGTAGAATGATATAGTAAAGAGATAATGGGGGGAGAGGGAGGGAGGTAGGGAGGAAGGGAGGAGAGTGAGAGTAGAAAGAAAGAGATAGAGAGCATAGAGAAACATAGAGAGAAAAGGGGAATAAAGAGAGGAAAGAGAGGGAGAGAGAAAGAGAGAGAGAGTAGAGAGAAAGAGGGAGAGAAAAAAAGAGTAAAGAGAGAGAAAAGAGATCGATTACAAAGTTTAAAGAAAAGGGAAAGAAGCTATGATAAGTGGACAGAGAGTATGGAGCTTGGGGAAGTTACTATATGTATGTCATCTACATCACGTGCATTCAAGGACTATTTATAAATATCCTTATCTGTGAATTTTTCTTAAATAAAACATAACCCTTTTTTATTCAATCTGTAAATAAACCCTGTACATTACACCCTTCTATATGTAAAAAATGTATAAAAATAGTATTTTAAAAATACCTTATTTTGAACCTACGTGATGCACACATATATTCATGAGTAACTTACCAGAGGTATGGAGTTCAAAAAAAGAAAGAAAAGTTCTGAGAAGTGGAGAGAGAGTGTTGAATATAGCATTTACAGTACAAGCTAGAGTGAGAAGACAACATGCTACGACTAGTAATTAAAGTATTTCAAAGGTGACATGCTATGACAAGTTGTTAAACCCAGTTCAAGTTGGAGAAAAACAAGTCTAAGAAAACCCCAAATACGGACACAAAGGAAGAAGCGGGAAGGGAAATAGCCAAAAGTGCAAGGGCGGTCTCAAAAGCTAAGTCAAAGTCAAAAGCACATCGTTAAATGCAAGGCACCCATAAAACTTTTGTAAAAGAGTGCCAAGCTCCCTCCTGTGCAAATTGTAAGGGGTAGATAGGCATAGGTGAAGAGAAAGCGCAACTAGAAGGGAATGGGAAAAGAGGACTTGCCATAATGGCTAGTCATTCTTTGGTGTGTGGCAAAGTGGACTCCTCTTCTTCTCTCCTTCTTGCTTCCTTTTGTGTGCTTGAGAGAGGGAGTGAGTGTGGGAGGGTAAGGGATCAAGGAGAAGAACCTCTCCATCATCTCCTCTCTTCTTCTTTTCTTTTCTCTTATCTACTCTTGTCTCGTGCACGGCTATGGAGGATGGAGCTTGAAGGTAGAGGCTTGAGGTTGCTTGAGCTCGCATCAAAAATCATGGAGAATCGTGGAGCTACACTGGTGTGCTTAAAGGAGGAGGGTACTCAATCGGGCATTGATGTAAGCTCACTACACTCATAGAGAGGGATAGTGTGTCGGCTATGTGAGAGGTGGCCATTAGCGCTCGACTTGGAACACTTGAACAATAAGTGATCTGTGGGTCTTGGCAACGAAGTGTGAGCTCCCAACATTTTGGTTTCATTGATGAGACAAACAAATTCGAGCCTTGAGTGCTTGTGTGCTTTGAATCGAGCATTGAAGTAGGGTTTCACCCCAAACCTATGCTTGATATAGGTATGAGATTTAGGCGCTTTGATCTTTGAAACAAGTATTTCGAGTTTTTGATGAGTAGACAAGTAGATTACTTCAGCCTAAGGATTGTTTTGTGATTTTTGGTTGCATTTAGGTAGATTACGACCAAGAACTTGCAAGGAAATAATAGGGTTTTGCTGCTTTGAAACATGCACAATAGGGAAAAGAAAAGGAAAAAAATGAGTTTTGGGGTTCAATCTATGCAAGACATGGAATTGGAAAGTTAAGGATGGCTGACACAGGACCCTAAAAGCCCAAAACCAATAGGGAAGAGCTCATTTCTGCACCTCACTCTGAGAGAGAGAGCTTGAGAGAGAGAGAGAGAGCTGTAGGTAGTACAGAACAAATCAAGTGTGTTGATTTTGAGTCCAATCTTTCATTCCAGGTACCTCTAGGCCTTCTTAGTGCTCTAATTGCTTGTTCTAAAAGGTTACAGGTTAGGCGGTAAACCCTATGGACCTCTAGCATTGATTGCGCCGGTATCTATGTTTGTGTCCACTGGAATCCCTGACCAACCGTCGGTGTTCGACTCCTAGAGTCGAAAAAGTGGGGACTATCTGACAAGTAGAATTGGACCATGTGACTGGTCAATTGGACAAGGACTAGTCGGTCAGACCGATGCCATCAGACTAGTCCCATTCAGACAACCTTTTGTCTTGTCGAACAACCCCAACCAAACATACCATTCAGATCACTTTATGCCCAATCGGATATACCCAATTCGACTCAGACCGTTCAACTCCCGTGGACCAACCCACATTCGGACGAACCTTAGTCGTGGACCACCAGAGTCAGACTACCCGAAATTGAGCTGTCCGACTTTGGGAAATTGACCAATAGGGCAAAAAAAAAGGGCAAATTACCTAGCCCCTAACCAGTACAAGCTAAATCAGACCTTGGAACCCCCCGAGATAAATGACCCAGGTTACAAAAGTCGAGTATACGGGAAATCATGACCTACAGCCTAGAGGCAACCTATTGTTCCCTAAACCCAACTTAGAGTAGAAACCAACTCATAAACCCCAATTCCACCCTAACGAGCAGAGAGGAGCAGTAGAGATCCTAGACAATTCTTAGGAGCAGCCAGAGAACGTGCCTAGAGCCACATTAGGTTGTGAACGAAAAGGGGGATAGCGTGAGTTACATTTTCCATTCTGCATTCGCATCCCACATTGATTTTATAACTTGAAATACACTCAAAAGCCAAGAGCCTAATTTCACACAGTGCACGAAAGAGAGCACATACACATAGACTGAGTGAGTTTAAGCTAAGGAATGTCTGTAAATAATAAGGAACTCTCTTAGACGTAACCATCAGAATGAAGCCATTAGTAGAAGAAGACCCTAAAATGTCGGGTGATCAAGAACCCCAAGAGTAGGACCAAGCAAGAACTGACACCATTGGAGGAGTGGATCTACTCGACTTGATCAATGTCATCGACACCCTGGTGGAACAAGAGACCGCAAACATGGCAGAGTCAAGAACTAATCGGGACAAAGAGCTTAACCTTACGTGGGTTCCCCATAGAAATCCAATGGTTAGTTGCCAACTACAATATATAGACCCAGACAGACCACCATGGTAGTACGTTCAAGGATATCATAGCGAACCTTGAAGAGAAGAGGAGACTAGCTCGAAAATCCTTGCAAGGCATAGTGACTTACAATCAAGAGCAGTAAGCCAAGAGCTTGCAACAGAACATAGAAATGCACGAGATTCAATGAGTGCTAGCCCTAGAAAGCCAAAATAGGATATGATGCAGAAAGGGAAAGAGAGCTAGAAGGAGATCTCATGCTAAGCGAGCTTCTTATGAAGCAACTGCTAGATAAAGCTTCTACCAAGCAGAGCGCCACTATAATGGCAACCTCCTTGCTTGTAGGATTAGGGGTCAACCAGGGATCTAAGAGCCAATCAAGAATCCATGTCATGGCTAAGCATAGCTAAACAAGTACCAACTGAATGATGACCCATATAGCTTCATGAAGCAGTCTACAAGGCCAATAGCCTCACCAATCTTACTTTGCGCTCACAAGCTTTCAGTCTATACTTGAGAGATAAGGGTAGGACCTGGTACACGAGTCTGGACACTGTTGAGTGGACTGACTTCAACAACCTCAAGAGTCTCTTCATTAAGAGATTCTCTTAGCCTAGATACTCCAATAACCTGCTGGTGTGGTTGATGAACGCCAAGCAAAAAGACAAGGAGGAAATCAGAGACTATGTCACCCATGTGCAAAGTCTCTCCAAGAGAATCCCAACTGGTGAGCGACCTATCGAAAGAGCAGTCTCCACAGTCTTCATCGATAGGATACAAAACGAGGAACTCTACGAGGCCTTGGCAGGCAATTCAAGCTTGCAGTGAGATGCATAGCTAGGGCCTTTGATGAGGCAATCAAAGTGAACAGCCAGCTCAAAGAGAGAAGCTCCAAGAGCTCGGCCCGAGAGGAGACAAATGCTAGAAACTCCAAAAGAGTTTCAATGTCAAGTGAAAGATTAGGCCCAAGTTCTCAGGATAAAGGAAAGGGCACAAGAGCTAGTGGAGATGAAGACGTAGCTAGCCAAATTACAAGAAATGATGAGAGGACCTACACACCCTCACGTCCAATGCATGTATTGTGGTGGAAACCACGTGCTAGTCTAGTGTCATGACCCGAGGTCCTAATCTTGCGCCAATTACAGTAGGGTTGGTCACTGTCGCATACATTGCAGACTACCAAGGAGACTCCCATACTCACAACCATACGGATAACCTTACCTAATGAATAGGCCGCAAAACTTCTTTGGAAAGGGAGCCCCATTGGCTCTCGTGGCACCTAATGACACCAAACCAACCATTTCAGGGATGGAGATAAATCCCACAAGAGAACACATAAGACATCCTCCAACTGACCCTACGAGCATGTATCTATGCAAAGTGATATGCATAAAAAAGAATGGCATCGTTACCATGTGTAATTGGGTCCAAGTTCTGATTGTGCTTCCAAGTGCAAACTAGCTACACCAACTTTGCAGGACAATAGAGCCTTATCATATCTTGACCAAACATAGGGATATGTTAGCATTGTAGACTTAATAATAAAGCATATCAAATAGTTACTTGCCATTTGTATTATTGAGACAAACATTTAATGAAGAAAAAAGAAAATACTAATACATTGTAATAAGAGTATCAGGGTCTAATAACAACATAAAAACACAAAGTATATCTCAAACAAAATCTAAGCAAGGAGTACAAAATACATAGCAAATATGAGAAGAACTGAAATTGCATTAACTTTAAAAAAACTAATATAAAGGTGCCCATTGGGAGAAATATGGACTCTCTATTTTGCCCCTTAAGGGGTTTCTCTCACCTCTCTCTCTCTTTAAAAAGAGATTCCAAAATAATATTAGAATAAGAGATCTTCTACAATCAAGCAAATCTCATATTTGTATTTTCAATATATTTCACCTATTATTTTATTCTCAAATTGTAGAATAAGGTCATTTTTTCTCAAAATCCTCATAACTAAAAAAATACAATTCTATTTTTTGTAAAAACAGAGCCAATCATTAATGTACGACTCTCTAATTCCCTCATGACTTTTCAACATGAAAATATATTAGAATCATTCTCATTCTTGCTTCCTAAAAGGGCGAAAGTTAAAAAAAATATAAAATGACGTACACCTCATATTTTAAGATGATTTTTTACCCAGAGACACCTTTTTGACTCGAGAGTTTCCTTGTAAATTTTTATTATTTTTGGACAAGTATATGCCTATTTCTGGGCATTTCTTCATTCCCTCTCAAAGTTCTAGTTTTTTTCGAAATTTTGTGTACTCTTCTCCTTCCCTCCACAATATGGTTTCTCCTTCCCTCCAGAATATGGTTTCTTGCATACAAATTCTTCTGAAGCAATACTCAGTACTATCTACAACACTCTCTACCCTACTATAAGCAATCTCAGGAGTGGTTTTGGTAGCATTTTCTGAAATCAAATAATCTCTTTCTACAACACTCTCTACCCTGATATAAGCAATCTCCCTCCTCATTATTGTGCGAGAAGATATCTTCCTCTTTAACACTCTATACTGCAAGCAATCAAGTGATAATGGATGTATCTTTATTTTTTTAATCTCTGTGATGTTATTATTATTCATAGTTGTTGTTTAATCCTTAACTGCCAATTCATAGAGAGAGAGAGATGGGTAGAGAGAGAGAGAGAGAGAGAGAGAGAGAGAGAGAGAGAGAGAGAGGGAGAAATAGAGAGAGAGAGAGAAAGAGGGAGAAGGGAGGGGGGAAGAGAGAGGACCATGTGAGATGAACTAGGAAAATAAGTGATAGAGTGACAGAGAGTAAATTAGGGTAGAAGATAAGATGATGTTATTATTCTCCACTAGCCAAGCTTCTATATAAATGTGTTTAAATATCTTTGATCAATTCTTCTTGAGAGAGAGAGAGAGAGAGAGAGAGAGAGAGAGAGAGAGAGAGAATATTTTGGACAGAACAGAAGATAAGATCGGATGCTGATTAGAGGTAGATTTAAAGCTAAGATTACATGTAGTAGGGGTTGATTAGGGTCTATCATGACTGAAATCAAGAGAAAGAGACAAGATCCAACTGGGTAAAAAAGAACACAGATATGGTGAATCAAAGAGGTGTACTTGTGTGATTTGAGCCAATCCAAAATTAGTTGCATGCTGCTGGGTTGATGCTGACCTACTGGTCCCGGACATTTAGAAGTTCTTTTTATTGATCAAAAAATTGGCATCGACTCCTTAGCTTACTATTAATCAAAGGGGTGTAATTGTGTAATGTTAAAATTTGTATATATTTTTCTTTACAGGATGCAGGTGCAGGATGTACCAAGAGAAAGAGAGATATTCACTTTCAATTGGAGGATGAATATGCACTAGTGTTCAAAAGAACTACAGAAAGGGATGATGCAATAAGATATAGGATGCAACAATAAAGAAATGCAGGGAAAAAAAATGTGGACCTTTGGGTTGATGGGTGCATTTATCCACCCAATCCAGTCACTCAAAAGCCACCACAATTTGAAGGGCTTACATCATTTGTGAAGTTCGTTTGCGAAGGCAATGAAGGATTGTATGGATACACATGCAGACTTGTCGCACAAGGATTAGCAGGGCTTCATCAAGCCTTGACAAATATGCAGACGAGATTACAAGGCAATATGCAGTCATTGATGGAAAAGGATAAATTATTGGTTGAGAAGGATAGGGAGAACCAGAGCCTACAACAAGCAATGTCTGTCATTGAAGATGCTATGCAGGCTACACAAATGCAAAATATGGAGTTACAACCTAAAGTTATGGACTTGGAGAAGGATAATCGAAACATAAAGAGGAAGCTCACAAAAACTTTGGAGATTGGGCCCACTTCCATTACATCCTGCATAAGTAAATATTCCACCCCCTCGATGATAATAGCCTGGAGAGAAGCGAGGGGTGGCTCATCGCTTGTCCGCATCTCAATAGGGCAAGGAGGTGGGTGCACAATGGCTAAGCTTTGTGCTCCCTCTACTCTCGGATCGAGTGTGATCTCTTCAAGATCCCTCTCAAAATACTCTAGCTGTGGCCAAGAGAGTGTGTCGATGTCTTCCTCACTATCCTCTTGCACCTCATTGCACAAAACATATATAGCAAATGCTACATCGTGCTCGATGAGATCCATTGTGGTGTGATCTTGGGATCAGATGGGCATTGCTTTGGCAGCACAGAGATACTGCCCCACATGCACAAGGGCTCGATTTATTACCTTTGCATGGCTTGATCCACCACGTAAACTATATAGGAAATCTGGGGACCATATGAGAGCAAAGTTCAGAATAGAGCAGGTGAGAGGGTTTGCCGCATCACAAAATGATGCCACTATACTAGAGCTAGGGTCTATGGTGGAAAGCGAGCTCTCTAGACTCAAGGTCGCGCAAAACCTAGGGTATATCTGGTCCTCTGTGTGTGCATAGCATGTGGAGCTAATCCATGCGCCGAAGGCGAGAGTGGTAGCCATGGCACACAAAGAGAGAAGGGAGGAGAGCACAAGTGTAGGGAAGTAGAGGATGAAAGTGAAAATGAGTTTGGAGTTATAGCTCTTTATGTATCTAGGGTTTTAAATAAAGGTTCTTTTTTAACACTAAAGTTTCAAATTAAAACTCTTACCTTAGTTTCTTTATTTCAATACTTTAAAGTAACCGTTAAAATTACTCATACAGACAAATGCTTCATTCTACATTATTATATCCTTGAATATACTTGGATCGCTAAGTATATGCAAGTCCAACTACAGAAAATATAGAAAATTTTTAAGAAAAGAAATCTGAAATATCTTCAAAATCCCTTGGATCCAATTTAATATTTAATTTTAAGAAATAAGTAGAAGAGGTGAGCTATTATATATCATTATGTAAAGACAATATTGCATAGATTATAGAACTCCATCTTGCAATTTAATTATGATTTTAACCAGCACGATTGATTAATTACAATATGTATTATCACACACCTGGATCATAGAAATGAGTTGAATCTTAACCATGGAGCAACAAAAAAAAGTGGCAATATACCTGTGGCTCTCTTTGCAAAGAAGCCCAAAGATGTTGAAGAAGTTGCGTTTTTAAAAAAATCATTGTTGAATAAGAAAATGAAAATTCTCCCATTTTCAGTTTCCCACATTTTCCCTTATTTTATTTTGCTGAGGGAAGATTTGGGCCAAGATATGGCTAGAAGATTCATGTTACATGAATCTGGAATCCCAACTCCCTCATTGATTAGGCCTATATTTCTTTATTCACTCCTTAAGGGGCAAAAAATAGAGTCCATATTTCTTATAATGTCTATCCATCCATGTGCTTCCATTGTGAAGCTTAGATGGTGATCCACATAGATGGTAGGTGAAGAGCTATAGGATAGTTCAAATAACTCACACTTGGTGAAAGGTATATTCATGATGGCTTTGGAGGGATCTTCCTTTTATAGCTCCAAAATGTAGTCTAGTTGGCTTGTTTGATCATATTATGAATCTTCTTTAGTCAGTTAGGGAATATTCCAAAGAATGATTTCTTTATCGTCTAGGCCCCTAATAACTCCCACACCCTAGAGCTTGATGCATTGTGCCTTCAGTTTCTATAACCATAACTACTCTATCCAACCCTAAGACTAGATCCACAAAGGTTACCTTTTTGCCATTTGATCATATAGATCTTATTTGACATACAAGTCAAGACCAAACTAATATCCATGCTCACACATGACTTCTCCTCATAATGGGCACCTTACAACTTAGAGCACCATGGATCATCAGTGGCACCTTACAAGGGTGGAGCATTGAGCATATCTAACACCCCCTTCAATATCCACCCATAGGTGGTGAATTACATCCTTGATCCAATACCTTATCTCTAAAGATGGACTTGGAAAAGATCCTTTGTAAGAGCTTTGGTGAAGATATGTGATCCATTTTCCTCTGTTAGACAAGCTCTACTATTCCATTCTTGATCAAGTCACACATATAGTGATATTGGATCTCAATGTGTTTCGTGCATGCATGAAAAACTACCAATGACATATGATGCTCAAAGTTGTGAGGTTGTACGGCCCCCAATTTCAAAATGGACCCTAAGAAAATAGGGATACTAGCCATGTTAAGGCCCACTTTTGAAGTTGAGCCTCTTGAACTCTTAGAGGATCAATTTTAAAATGGATCCTAAGAGAACAATTCAAATTTGAATAATAGCCTAAAGATGATAGAGGCCTATAAGAGAAGGGCATGAGACCTCTTACAATTTAACATGTCCAATTCCCAATTCAGGCGTTAATGGAAAGATTCCTCTCTTCTTTTCACCATCAAATTTGAAAGTGATCCTCACAATAATATTGAAGGATTCCTCTCTTCTTTTAAGGGTCGATTTTGAAACTAATCCTGATAGTAATATTGAACCAAGAACCTTGTATTAATATGCATCTTACAAGTGTTCATACTCAACTTCAAATGAGACTCTCATACCCCTCCTTACTCTCAATGTTAATATTGAGTCTCTAAAATTAGGCCAAACCAACTCCCCTATAATGCTAAGCTCCTCACAAATCTTCAAACTCAAGCAGTATCTCCGTATATCCTCATCATGCTCAATTTTGAGATTGAGCCTCCATAATAAGAACCTGTCACCATTATTCCTTAATTTTGATTTTAGGTCATCATAATGGGTCCCACTCTTTTTTTCTTGAAGGCATGTCTATTTTCTCTTTTATGTTCCATTTGAGGTTGAGCCTCAAAATGAGATTTAGTAATTTTCCTATACTGACATGCCTCACACATGGCTTCATGCTTGATTATGGAATTGTGTCTTGATAATGACATGTTCTCATATATCTCCTCATTGTACAATCGAGTCTCAAGAAGGAGAGAGCTTTGGATCTCATTCGTATATTGTTTTTAAAAAGTCCATTATAATGTTAAGCTTTTGTTAAGTCATTATATTTAACATATTCTCTTACTTCTTATAACACTCAATTTTAAGATTGAGCCTCCAAAATATGAAGTTCTCACCCATTGAAACTCAATTTTTTATTTGATTCATCAATAAATTCAATTCTTCTTTTTGTGATACTATGTCCTTTTTTTCTTTATTCTTCACCTGATATTGATACAAAAAAATACAATTTAACTAAGTGATCTTTAGTGATGTACCTCACACATGGATTTATACTTAATTTTCAAATGCTTTTTTATGGTTTTGAATATATTTATTGTATGTGTTTCTCTATTCATGTAATGGATACTATTCAGGATAGATGGATGCTTCATTTTCCAACAATGGGAGCAATGACAATGTTAGAAGTAGTTCTTAAGAACCACCAAGTGGCTGATTGAAATGCTTATCTATAATGTAGCTAATGATGAACCCTGACTTGAGAAAAATTGATATAATCAATTGTAACTAATGCATGCCACTAAGTGGAGTTTACTAAAAATAATAATCTACAAATAAATGTTGATAATCAAATGCATGTTATGAGAGGGATAATTGTATGAAAGAAATTGATGTGCTAGAGGAACTAGACATTGATAGAGAACCATGGAGAAAAAAAAGTGGCTTTTTAATGGAATGAGTAAAAGGTAAAGAATCTTAAAAAAGAAGTGAAGTCATAAGTTCAACCACATGAGGGAATCAGCTTCATTATGCTTAGTGAATGCCATGAAGAGGACAGGAGAGGGAGAAGAAGATAAGAGAGAGAGAGTGTAGAAGAGAGAGAAAGACTGTAGGAAGAGAGAGAGAAAGAGAGTGATGAGGAGAGAGAAATACTAGGAAAGGAGAGAGAAAGAGAGAGAAAGAAGCCGTGAAATCTTGGAGAGAGAGGTGAAGATGAGAGGAGACTTGTATTATAATATGATGCCCAAAAAGCAAGTCCCTAACATCTTATATACCAGCCAGTGTAGCTAGTATTTCCCCATTATTAAATCCCCCTCTCTTACATTCCATCCCCACCCCGAAGATTTTTGCCTTCAAAAACAATTTGGGCACTTATGATAATTAGGAAGGAGCATATCAAAGTACTACTCTGATGCATTATTACAGGGATATACAAATGAATGAAGAGGTATCATTGCGTATGATAGGTCATTGGGGTATGTACCATACATGGGTCTTATTGGGAAATTATAAAAATGAAATTTGACCCAAGTATCTTGAGTAAATGCGAGCTGCAGATAGTGGACATCAAATTGTTTACTACAAGGCCATGCTATAGTAAATCTGTCATAACTTTCTATAGTAGACTCCAATCAGGGTATGCCATATATCAAAACGGAGCTCTTGAATAGTACTTTTATCCCATGTATGATGTCCATTGCTATGCATAGTACATAATAACATTTTCTTTGAAACAGAGAGCTATCTGTAGTCAATCTAAGAGAAAATAGGGCCATAGTTAGCTAGATTTCATCCAAATCTGGTTTTAATAGGTATGGAAACTCTTTCAAAACTGAAGCTAGCCTCCAAGAAGCTTCCTCAAGTGGTAAAACTTGCCACTTAATCAAGTATTCCATGATGGAGCAAGAGCGAAGCTTCTTTTTCCTTTGTCCTATGACTTGCTTGGGTATGTATTGAGTGATACCTTCTTCATCTATCAGTGGTAACTCCTCAATATAATCCACTGATGATCCAATGAAGGGCTTCAATTGACTCACATGGAAGACATTATGAATCTTCGTGGATGGGGGCAATGCTAACCGATATGCCAAGTCTCCCACTCTTTTGACAATCCGATATGGCCTGTAGAACTTGTGAGGTAGCTTATTGTTGGACCCATCCTTAAGGGTAGCATATTTGAACTTGGGCACCTTCAAAATCACCAAATCCCCTTCTTGGAAATCAACATCCCTTTTTTTGTCATTAGCATAAAGCTTCATTTGATCCTAAGCTTTCTTCAAGTTGACTTTACATTGCTGAAGTAAGGCATGCATTCTATCCAATTCCTCCTTGCTTTGTGGGTTTATTTTATCATTAAAGATAACCATGGGAAGGGGCACCTTATAGCCAAATAATGCCTCAAAGGGTGAAACTCCAATGCTAGAGTGTGTAGAGTTATTATAGGCAAACTCAGCAAAATGCAACCATGAGTCCCAAGCATTCTGCACATCATAACAAAAATGTCTCAAGTAAGTTTCCAGCCACTTGTTAACCCTCTCTGTTTGGCTATCGGTCTATAGATGGTAAGCAGTGGAAGGGGCTAACTGAGTGCCCATAGAGATGAAAATTTCCTGCCAAAAGTTGCTCATGAACTTAGCATCCCGGTCATGCACAATGACCTATGGTAAGCCGTGTAATCTGAAAACATGTTCCATGAATTGGCTAGCTACTTGAGAAGCATTATATTGAGTCTTTGTAGGAATGAAATGGGCTACCTTTGTGAGTCTGTCCACAACTGTGTCCATTTGCTTTCAGGCATAGGCAATGGCTGCAGTAAACCAGCTGGTTTTAAGGAGGTGTCCTTGTTTTGTTGACATGGCACGTAGCTCAAGACAAAATATTTTACATCCTTCTATAGGCCCTTCCAATGAAAGCTTTTAGTAATCTTGTCATAAGTTTTAAATATGCCCAAGTGACCAGCTGTAGGTGAGAAAGGCATCTCTTGCATGATCTTTTGCTTGAATGGAGAAGTGTATGGGATGGCAATCCTGCCCTAAAACCATAAGAGACCATTCTTAAGCTGATATGGAGAGTTTTCTTCCACATGCCCTTGCTATAATTTTTGGAAAATGTGGCTGAAATCAGCATCTAACAAATAGGCATTCTGAAGCTCTTCTATCCAATCATTATGAAGTTCCATGATGGCCGAAACTTTACAATCCCACATTCTAGATAATAAATTAGCAACTACACTATTTTTTCCCCGCGTATGTGTAATGTCAAAATCATAGTTCTACAATGTAGCTACCCATCTGCATTGTTTGGGTGTAAGATTAGACTGAGAGAGGAAATACTTGAGGACCCTATGGTTGCTCTTGACCCTAAATCTACTGCCATACAAGTAGTGGTGCCATTTTCTAATGGCATGAAGGATTGCCAGCAATTCTTGGTCATATACATTCATGGTCATCTCATTTTCAGCAAGTTTTTAGCTCTCAAATGCTATAACCCCATGCTTATCTAACAATACAGCCCCTATGCCTCTACCACTAGCATCAAACTAAATGGTGAATTCTTTCGAAAAATCTAGGCAACCCAAGATGGGCACTGAGGTAAGCAATTCCTTGAGTTGATTAAAGCTCTTATCAGCTATGACATCTCAAAAAAAGGCCTCTTTTTTAAGCCTATCCGTCAAGGGAGCTGCAATAGTGGCATAATGCCTAATGAATCTATGATAGAATGATGAGAGACCAAAAATCCTCTAAGTGAAGTGGTATTTGCAGGTGTGGGCCAGGCTTTTATACACTGCACTTTCTTAGGATAATCCCTAATTCCATCTTCACTAACAATGTGCCCCAAGTATTCCACTTCTGTCTGTATGAAAGAACATTTTATCTCCTTGGCAAAGAGTCAATGCTGCCTCAATACATCAAACACTTTCCTCATATGCCAAAGGTGATCCTTCAGTGATCTACTATAGATGAGGATGTCATCAAAGAAAACCAACACAAATCTGAAAAGAAAGGGCTGAAGTATTTTGTTCATTAAGCTCTGAAAGGTGGCCAGTGCATTAGTTAACCTAAAAGGCATAACCAAGAAATGATAAACCCTCGATCAGTCCGAAATGTTGTTTTGACCTCATCCCCTGCCCTCATGCGGATCTGGTGATAGCCTGACCTCAAATCTATCTTTGTAAAGTACTTAGTCCCCTTGAGCTCATCCAGCAACTCATCTATGCGTGGAATGGGGTACCTTTTCTTCACACTGATCTTATTAAGATCCCTGTAGTCTATGCACATCCTAAAAGATCCATCCTTCTTTTTGACCAATAACATAGGGGAAGCATATGGTGAAGAACTAGGCTCAATAAATCCCATGTCCAGTAAATCTTTGACTTGTTTGGCAACTTCTTCTCTTTCACACCTAGATAATCTGTAAGGTGGCTTGTTCACAGGCTTTGACTGAGGCTCCTGATTTATGGGATGATCAACCACCCTATTAGGGGCTATTAGGGGCTACAACACTACCTCCTAATAGGGTGGTTGATCATCCCATAAGTCAGGAGCCTCAGTCAAAGCCTGTGAACAAGCCACCTTACAGATTATCTAGGTGTGAAAGAGAAGAAGTTGCCAAACAAGTCAAAGATTTACTGGACATTAGGGGGTAGTGTTGTAGCCCCTAATAGTGGCAGCATGTATTTCAGCATGTGGTTCATTCTTTCTACTCATATCTCGTGATACATGACCACCCGGGTCAAAAGGAAAAGAGTCAGCAGGGTCAAAGAACTCTTCTTGACCAAACTCTTCATCAACATCATCCATTTTAGCAGTCATCATAAAAGCATGTGTATCCTTAGGATCCTCCTCTAATTCCACAAATACCAACATGTTGTGAACCTGTGCCTTAGCATTTCTAAAAGCTCATTTCGAGGCATGATCAGATGTATACTTCTCGCCACACTTGAAACAAAGCCATTTTTCCTTTCTTTCTTTATATAAATCTATGGGAATGGACTTTGGACTACCAAAGGATGAAGCGTTTTTATTTTTGTTGTCCCCTTGCCTATTATCCATTCTTGGGCTATTTGTTGTCCTTAAATTACTTTGTGGTCTTGAGGCATTAAAAGTGGGGTATGTGGGGATCTTCGGAGTGCTGAATGGCATGTTACCACCATCATAACATGCCCCAAACTGTCTTGGCCTTGCAGCACCACTTTGCTGTCAAAAATATGATTGCGTAGGTACTCTTTGCTACCCAAACATTGGCTGAGATGCCCCTCTTTGCTCTCCATGTTGAAATGAAGCACCACGGTGATAGTTGCGAGAGTACCTCTCAGCCAATTCAATAGCTTTCAACAAATCCAAAGGATTTTGAGCAGAAATATCAACTGAGAGTTGGGGATCCAACCTGTATACATACTTGTGTAACTTGGCATCATCACTAATCGACTCAACATACATGGTAAGGTTGAGGAATTGATCTGTGTATTCTCTAACAGCAAGACCACACTGTTCAAGGCCATACCATTGGTGGGCAAGCTTTTCTTTCTCTACTGGCAAGACAAATACTTGCACCATGAGTGCCTTGAACGCTTCCCACGAGTTCACTTATACTGATTTTCTCTTTTAATGTACCCCCACCATGTATGTGCAAATCCTTCCAAGTGGATTGTTGCAAAATGGATCTTTTGGTCATCACTACGGGGCAAGATGTCAAAATAATCCTCAAGCTTGGAGAGCCACTCTTCAAGTTCAGCTAGAGATGAAGATTGACAATTGAATTTTGAGAAAATAATCTTGTGTCTCAGCTCTCTTTCATGATTAGGTGGTTGTCCCATACATCCAAACTCAGGCTGATCCATGTGGCTGCCCAAAAATGAACCATTATTAGAGAAATGCTGTTAGGGATGTCCACTCTCCCCAAAATGCCTTGGGAATTCATATTTGCTACATTCACTGATGGGCCAATCACTCATTTGGCATGCATACCTAATCTATCCTCATGTTCCTTTCCTTTCATTTGGAATTCCATTCACTTAGTGAGCTGTGCAGCAAGGGTGTCCATAGTGGTCTTCATTTGACCAATGCCTTCCATCAATTCTCTATGCCTCTTAGCATGCCTTGTCTCATGCGAATTGAGGGTGTTTGTGAGCGCGTTGAAGATCCTCACATCATGATAGTAATCTTCATCCTCCATCTCAAGGTTATTTTCAGCCCTCCGGGTGCGTGCATCCTTATTTTTTGCTGGAGGTCATCATTTGCCTTAGTTTTTCCCTTATTCCCTGCCATGGTTAGATGCAGTCCCGTTAGACCAGCTGTCACTATTTTGCTCATAACTTGAGCTAGGAAGCTCCGATTGACCTACTTTTTTGTTTAAGTCAGAGCCAAGGATGCCCTCTTCAAAAAAAGCATAAGCATAAGAACACTGCTATAGGTTTAATACAAAAAATTCTCTAATAGAAAATCTGTGGCTGTTTTATGTAGTCCTGCACCTTGTTTGAGAGCAGTAGGGGACTATTTTGGCCCGTAAGGGATGGGTAGTGCCCAACTAAAGTGTCAAACCGATAGGGGGTTGCTGAGGTCTACAACCACTCTTTGGGGGCTGCTCTTCAATGCTGGTACTCACTCTTTACCTCTGTAATTGACTGAAAGTGCCTACAACACCCTGTAGGAATTCAAGAGAGCTGAAATATGGTCCCCCCGGTCTATTGATATCTGCAACTGCTTCTCTCATGGCACTATGCATTGCTTCAACATACATATACATGGTATGCACTATAACATCACTGCTGAGCATAAAAATGAGCATTCCCATGACCATGTCACTCACATATGAGTATCATACATGCACTGTTTGTTGCATTCACTATCATAACTGTATACATGATTGCATGTGTATCTAAAGATACATTTTAGCACTGATTCTCAGTCATACATCATTGCAAGTACATCAGTGTTACATCAGTATGCCATATACATCAGTGGCATAATCCCAAGTACATCAATATGTCATAGACATCAATTGGCATCATCATGACATGCCAATTCTCACTATCCCCAAAATATCCCTGCACCTGCAAACAAGTTCGGGCTCCGGATCACTAGAAGGTGGGCAAAGTGCCCCCCTGGCTGGGTTGTGCACCCCTTTAGGGTCTTTGATGGCAAGGGGCGGTCACCGCTCTTTTGTCTTGCCACCTTGCCTGGCATGGGGATTTTTCCTCACTCGGAGTATACATAGCAGTAATTAAACAATCAGCATGCTATGCATGGGAGCTTGGAAGTAATTATTTTCATGAAGTGCATGGGATTGAGTTGGGAATAGGGAGAGGGCTTAGCGATTAGTGACTCACTGCTATCTCACCTCATTTAGAATGGATTTTAGAGATTAGTTTATGCTCAAACAATCATCACAAGTCAAGAGATTACGGTGAGGCAATCAGTAAATAGTAGTGAGAATTTTCAGCATAGAATGGACCATTTTCAATGCAAGGAAGCCTAAGACAGGACTAAAATTAAATTGGCAGCATATAAGCATTGAAATTTTCAATAAAATGCATGATTGACTACTTGAATCTCTCCCAACAATAGGCTTTTTGGCTCAGCAATAGGATGGAACTAAAAGAGAGTTCAAGACTCAATTACCTCTTTGATAATGAAGAAGGGCTGAGAATCAGTGGCCAATGTCCCAAGGTTGCTCTCCAATGCTTCAATTAGCTTCATGATGACAAGCTTCAACCAAGAATTGAGTCTTCAAGCTTGATTCTTCAATGGAAGAAGGAGGGGTTGAACTTCAGTAGCTCCATGCATGCTTAAAGGTCGTAGAAGAAGAATCTCCCAAAATTTAACCCCATAATGCCTTCGCATGCTCCAAACCTCTTTCAAATTGGTAGGCAAGCTCCATTGATGGTAAAGACTCCAATCTTTAAGCCTCGTGACCCAATCTTGAAGGGAACTTGAAGAATTTCAAGGTTCTTGGTCTATGGCTATGGCTGCCCCAAATGTCAAGCCTCCATTCTTGCTTCCATCTTCAAATACGGGCTCCTTGATGCTTGGTTCTTCAAAGATCCTTGTAGGCACAAGCTCCTGGGCCCAAAAGAGGAAAAATCCCTCAAGATTCAGTAAGCTTTGAGCAAAATTTCATGGCTGTCCATGGCCTACACGTGTTAGAGATTTAGGGATCAAGAGAGCTCAAGAAGGTGAGAAGGAGGCTTTATCCCTCTCAAGAACACCTGCTAGAAGTTGTAGAAGCAAGCCAAGATGGAGAAGAAGTTGCAAATTACCCTGGTTTGCTCAGGTTTCAGCACCTAAATTTGCATTGAAATTTACGGGCTGCTGCCTGGGGAGAAAGGGAGGGTCCAACCATTCACTGGACAGCTTGAAATGAGGGTTAGAATCCCTGTGAAGCTCTGGAAGAGTGGTGGAGATCATTGGGGTTGGGGTAGAGAGGATCTATGGTGTTTCTCCTCCATGGAAGCTTGGCAGGAGCTCGAGAATGAGGAGAGAGAAGAATCCATGTGAAAAGTAACCAAGATTAAACTCTTTCTAACTCCTGCGACCACAGTTTTTAGAGATTTGCCTTCAAATTTGGCCCAAAATGACCCATACAATCGTTCTAGTTAAGATCGAGCAAATGATGCGATTGGTGACTTCAACTTGGCCATTGGCTCTGGGGTAGTAAGGAGTGGACTTGCGATGGCGGATCTTATACAGCTCTGTCAACTCCTCCATGATTTTGTTAAGGAAATGAGTACCTTGGTTACTTACCAACTCCAGTGGACTACCAAAACGAGTGATAATATTCTCGTACATGAATAGGGATAAGTTGTTGCCATCATCTCGCTTCAGGGCTTTATCTTCGCACCACTTTGTGACATAATCTGTGGGTATAGAACCATGATAGGGCCTTTTGGAGGAGGCCCACAAGAAAGGATTAAGGGCCTTTGAATTCCGAGGGTGGGGAAAACCCACGGAAAGGGTTTTAAATCTCGAGAAAAGGGAAAAGTGGTTATAAGAACTTCGAGAATAAGGTTTAACAAAACCACGGGAAGGGGGCTTAATGGCCTTATACAAGATCGGCTGAGACCCCACAGGAAAAAGGGGGGAAACAAGGGGTGTGGAAGACCTTCTAAAGGAAGGCTTTAAAGAGGCCACATGAAGGGGGGCTTCTTAGGAGGCTTTAGAAGCTTCCTAAGAAGCTTTTAAAGCTTTTGAAAAAATGTGGAAGCCCACGTGGAGGAAGGGAAAGGTAGCAGATCAACGGTGGCGTGTTTCCCTGTGGCCGCGGCGCTGTTGCGACAACTGACGGCTTGCTTCTTCTCTGGACCGCGCGACGTCGCCGACACTTCTCTTACCATCACCATCAACACCAACAGTTGGGCCACTCCTCCCTCGACCCTTTCCCTCTCAATTTACAGCGTGAACCCCTATCTCACAGCCTTCCTCCTCTCCGTCAGTCGTCGGCAGTATGGCAGCTTTTCCCTCCAGCTCTACGACAGCGACGGTAGTATCTTGGCAATGTGGTAGCTTACTCCTGCACAGCGTCATACAGAATCCCTCTAGCTATCACCTCACACACTCGACGAAAATCTCCCCCTCTCTCACTCCTCAAGAGTAGCTTATATAGCTAAGGGAAGGAGATCCTCCCTCTCCCACGCAGCATCAAGCATGGTCTCCATCCTCTTGCGAGCTCCAGCAAGGAGCTTGATGGCCCTTGCTATTCCCTTCTCCTCCAGCACGATAGTCCGCTGGAGGAGAGAGGGATAATTTTTTTTTTTTTTTGCCATTATTCAATTAATGACCTCCTATTAAGAGAAGGTTCATGTGAAGAACGCGTGCTTGGTAATCGGGAATGTTACATTCTCTCCCCCTTGGAGGAATCGAGATATCCTCATCTTGAGATAAACTAGGGATATTAGAGGTTGAGAGTGCTTTCATCTATCCAAGTGGCATCCTCCTCGGGATAATCTTTCCATTGGATGAGGCATTCTCTCAAGGTTCTGGATCTCAGTTGTCTCTCCCTAACATCTAAGATCCTGTCAGGCCTCGGTTCAAGGACTCCTTGACTGTAACGTGTCCACTTGTCATCCTCAGGACACGTCTTAGCAGTCCATCAGAAAGGATGTCTAGAAAGCTCCGCCCCGCACTCCCATGGAATGTTACGGGGTTTGTGATCTAGGACTTTTCGTGTTTGCCACGTAGCGGAAGTATTCCGGCCCTTCCCACTTAGGACCGACTTGAATTAGGGTTTTTCCTATTGGTCATTTCCTAACAGAAACTAGCGTCGAACCCGAGTGAACTACTTTACGCAGAAACGCCAGGTTCGAAGCAGATTCACACTACACTTGGTTCAAGGAGAATGGAAAACGAGAGGGATGCGAAGCTCAACCTCTCTACCATAAGGCATAGTCCCATTCCATTCCCCTAAAACAACGTAAATCGGAATCATCTATAACTTAGACTCTAGGTCAACGCTCTTGCTGTTCGTATTCTTTGAATGATCTTCCTGCTGTCTATCTTGATTGAGAAAAGTTCCCGGCCAACCGGGACCACCCATCTGTAGGATGGACCTATGGCCACATCCACTACACTTTCCTCAGGTTGTTTTAGTTATTTAATTACCTAACACATTTAGTTGGACATGTATCAATCAACTTCCTTAATTAGCCCGTTAGGCTATGGTTCCTTCACGTAATCATAGCACTTGACATAGAAAAGCAATGTCAAACAAGTTCCTTTTTAGTAGGTTATCATATTTATCTTTGAAATACATAAAGTCCAGCCCGTAGGCTTATCCACAATCCGCCCGAAGGCTATCCAGTAATCCACAGGGATCAATAATCCAAGATTCCACCTGTAGACTAGTATGTGGGCCTCGAGATCCAATCCTGAGTCACATTAGCCTCTTGTGCAGGGCCCAGAAGGCGAGGGATTTATAGCCAGAGCCCCCCCTAGCACCCAAGCGTCCTCCTGCTCCAAGTAGCGCTTAACAGAGAGACATCTAGTGGCGGGTTTGGTCCACCTTTCCGGCATGGTTAACAACCCCCTTTGTGAGGGTCAGGCAGGCAGTCGGGGGTAACTGAAGCTGCCTCTCCCTTCAGGCCTTCAACCTGAAGCATTAGATATCCATTTATCCTTTAATTCTTTGATCAAACAAAGCAAAACAGTGCTCCTAAATCTATAACAAGCACAATCATTTCCATTGGTCGTTAATGTTGGCCAACTACTAAGGAGTGAATCCTTCTTTCCGAATGCATCCAGCACTCGATCCGGGATTACTTGCGACTTGGCAAGATCCCCTATATCCTGGGTTAGGGCCGTACCCTATTAACCCGACTTGGTCAATACCTTAAGTTCATATATTATTCCACTGTATTGGCTGGTCTCTTACTTTCAAGCAATTATCTTTACCCAAGAAAGATATTATATTAGGACGATTATTCATCCTCTTGCAAGATAACTTGCATAAGAATCTACCAACCTCATTCTGAGGAATTTGGCCATTTCCTTGTGATCAATTCACAAGATCGTGTGACTCTACCACTTGTCACACAAGTGTCGCATCAAGCTATGGGACTATTTACCCTTCGAATGGAGTCACGAAACAATCTGTTCATGATTACATTAGGTTGACGTTGTTAGTGCTAGGGTTCCAGGTTCCATCTTTTTTAGCGAGAGATTCTTAGGGAAAAACCCTAGATCACTTCTCAAGTAAGTTCCAATGTCCCTACATTCTGTGAATGTGGGCAAGTCTTTAAGGTATAGGAGTTTTAGCCTTGGCAATATGAGCGACTAGGTCACGTTGTCGTATTGCTGCACATCCGAGGTGTGAAATCCACCCAAAAGTTGTGTGTTTTGTTATTTTGTACATACTTAGTCGTGTTTACATTTATTTTCAGCATGCAAGTATAGTGGAGAGAAGTTTGAAAGCACAGTAATGGAGATGTTTGGGAAGTTTGGATCAGAAGCACTAGAAGATCAATTACCATCTACCTTGGATTTTGCAATGGAGGTTTCTGCAGTTAAAAAGTTAAGGGTCTGGCAAGTAGTGCGGTTTTTAGGACTCCTATTTTAAGAGACATATGGACTTGGTTGAGAATAGTGTCTGCTTCATGAAAGGTTCTTTGCGATTTATTAAAAGATGGTTGTAGTTGTGTTATGATTTCTGGAGGTGTTAGAGAGATACTCTTTATGGAACATGATCGTGAGGAAGCTTATCTGAAGTAGAGTATTGGTGCAATTGAGACAGGAGCTTCTTTAGTGCCTTGTTTTATATTTGGGTAGACCCATGTTTACAAGTGGTGGAAACCTAAGGGCAGGATATACAATCAGATTTGTTGACTGCTTTGCTTTGTGCAATTTATGTTTTTGGGAAAGAAAAACAACGGATGCTATTTTGGATTGGATGACTATTTTTGAAAAAGGCTTTTTGGGGGGAAAGACGAAGACGAAGATCAATACAAAAAAAGTGCAGAAAAAAAGAAAGCGGCAGTGATGAAGAAGATGAGAAGAAAGCCAGAACAACAGGCTCAGGGAATCCAGTTTTTACAGGTGCGCATGGTCTCTCATCAAGGTGGCATAAATCGAGCATGGTCTATGCAGCAACAACCACACATTGTGGCAACAGTGAAAGCAGCAAGAGGCGAAGACGACGTAGCAGATTGGCAGAAAGTGATGATGAACGATGAAGAAGCGTGAATACGTTGGACCCAAAAGGGGAAAACTCTAAAGTCAAACCGAAGAGATCACTGATCATGACAGGCAAAAAGATTGGCGGAAGAAAGGATTGTAAAATAGCTATACCGCATCCAATACTGTAGGGGAAAGAAGCGGTGACAAGCAAGGTGATAAGAAGACAATGACGGAGGACGTCAAAAGCAATGGCGTTCGTGTAAGGCCAACTTGCAATCAAAAAGGACACTATGACAACTCAAGAGAAGACAGAGATGACATTGCTGCAACGAGCTAAAGTCAGAAGTGATGCAGGTCAAAACATGAAAATGTCGCAAGACGATGGACGCCTTCGTTTCTGAACTCTAGTTTCTTATCTGTGCGACATCACCGACTGATCTTCTCCGTGCTTAAATCACTGAAGTCTGAACACAAAAGCAACCTATCCAAACTCCTTATTATTGTTCTTGAAACAACGTCGCATCTCGGCTTCAGATTTCTTGATTCCCTTACGAATCTGGTGTAGGGCATTCTTATGTCACTCACAAACTACCACAGCAAAAAGACATTTAAAGTTAGAAACTTTCGCCATTCAAACAACTTCTTGTACTCTGTGTTCCGATAGAAATACTCTATCAATCCCAGACCCTATGATATCTTTCACAAGCACATGATGAAGTGATCAATCAGCTTAAGGTTCTCTAACAGCCAGGAATTGACATGCTTTAATGACTAGTCTGTCTAAGGAGGTTGAAGAGTAAAGGCATTAGACCACTCCACAAGATGAGAAAATTCCTGATATTTTTTATGAATTCATGGGTTCTTCTTTGCAATTGATGATGACTAGATACAAGTTAGTCATGAGATGAAGCAGAAATATATTATTCAGAACTTCTTGGCCAAAAAAATTATATATACTGGGCAAAGTTCAACTCGATCAAGTCTGTGGGGACTGTATTGACTTTTATACAGCTTCTGTGATCAAGTCGCAATTCAACAAAGCCCTGGAGCCAGACCCATGCTGCTGTGTCAGTCTAAAGACTCTAAATTCTCAATTGATCTGAAGAAAAAGCTGTGGACTTGCGATAATTGCCACTTTTATAACCTTCTCTGCCGAATCAGGCACTCGCTCTCTTGAAAGCAACGGCCAATAACAGAGTTCTACCATAGGAGACTGTAGAGAAGGTTAAGGGCATGTCTATTGCATTTGAAGGACTGAATACAAGTGTTCTTTTAGACATGAAGATTGGGTTCAGAATTCTCAAAAACTACGTGAGTCTTCTGAAGGGTTGTTGGAATGCAAATATGATCCTTTGTGGAGGTCATCACTATTGACCTTCTATCCTCAAATTATTTAAAGTCCTCTGTGGTCGCGACTTTGCTTTCGAGAGACCTCTCACGGTGGGTTTGGTCCACTTTCCTGGCCCGGTTAACAACCCCCTTGGTTAGGGTCAGGCAGGCAGTCGGGGGTAACTGAAGCTACCTCTCCCTTCAGGCCATCAACCTGAAGTATAGATGTCCATTTATCTTTTAATTCATTGATCAAACAAAGCCAAATAGTGCTCTAAAATCTGTAGCAAGCACAAACATTTCCATTAATCGTTTTTATTGGCAAGCTGCTAAGGAATGAATCCTTCCTTTCGAATGCGTCCAGCACTTGATCCAGGATGACTTGCAACTTGGCAAGATTCCATATATCCTGGGTTAGGGTGTACCCTATTAACCCGACTTGGTTAAACCTTAAGTTCATTGGTTATTTCAGTTTATAGGCTAGTCTTTAGTTTCCAATCAATCTTCTTTACTCAAGAAAGATACTAAATTAGGATGATTTTTCATCCTCTTGCAAGATAACTTGTGTAAGGACTTGCCAACCTCATTGTGAGAATTTGGCCATTCCCTTGTGATCTAATCACAAGATCGTATGACTCTGCACTTGCTGCACAAGTGTCGCATCGAATCATGAGACTTATTCTACTCATTGATGGAGTCACAAAACAATCTGTTCCTGATTACATTAGGCTGACGTCGTTAGACCTAGGGTTTCCAAGTTCCAACCCGCTAACCAAGCGATGCTCACCAAACTGAAGCTTACCGGGGAAGCAAGACTTTGGTGGAAGCAATGGTGCAGAGACCAAGGGATATCGGAAGGGTCAGTTACTTGGGAGAAGATTAAAAGAGCTGTGCGAGGGAGATATCTACCACCTTCCTACCGCACACAGAAGATGAATGAATTCTATGAATTAAAGCAGTTTGGACTATCCCTAGATGCATACTATTCAAAGTTCGTCTCTCTCTTAAAGTATGCACCACAAATGGACATGATACAACAAGTGTCAAAGTTTTGTACCGGGTTAAATCCACCCATAAACACCCGCTTGGAGTCAATGCATCCAACCGATGTGCAAGACGCACTTATCTGCATAAACTTCTTCTTGAAATTCTCCCAGGTAGTGGGACAATCTATACTTTTACGAACCACGGTCCACCAAAGAGATGCTCTATCCACTAAATGATTAGTGACACACTTGATTTTATCTTTTTCTGCGTATATTTCCTCATGAAAGTAGTCATCAAACTGACTGATGAATGCAATAATAGTTTTTCCCTCTCGAGTACCATTGAAAGTACGGAATTTGAAATTTCTTTTACTTATCTTTGTTTCCTTGCAGATGGATTGAGCTTCGAGAGTCGCATCGATGGTACGTCGGATAAGGTCTTCAGATTGAGGTTCCTCTTTGTCGGTAGTCGATCTTTGTAAATTAGCCAATTGAACTTGCAATGCTTGCCTAGCTCGTCGTTCTTCATCCAACTGCATCATAATTAAGTCTAGCTTTTGCTCCATCGTAGGTTCAGGTAGATCGCCTTCAGCCATTAAATCATCCATATGTGGTTCCCTCATCCTGCAAAACTCAAAAGACCTCACACTCTCAAAATCAAATTAGCGGGATGAGCGTAGCTCAAGATCGGGTGTACAAGGCTTATATATTTTTATGTGTGGCTTTCACAATCTTCGTCTTTGGCTATTGAGGGATTTGTAATCTTTGAAAAATCTGTGTTTTAATCTTCTGCGTGTGCTGAAAATGGTTCAGCAAACCTGCTTATGCGAGCAGTACCTTCCAATGAACAACTTTGCAGTTCGGAGTTTCTGCGCAGGAACAACCCTTCTATGAGTTTTGAACAGAAGTCAGTTTTGACTTCAGATGACTTGTCTGACTTGCAGAGTTGCAGACTTATGTGACTTGCAGAGTTCCAAGACTTGCAGAACTTGGTTGATTTATCAAACTTGCAGGATTTAGACTTGGAATACTTGCAGAACTTGGGAGCTTTTGTGTGACTTGTGGCTTAAGTGACTTAGCTTAGTAGTGTAGTTTAAGACTTTAATAAGCCTAGTCGATTTTCAAGTAACGCGGCATGCTGTCGACGGGTTTGAACACGGCGAAAAGATACTGACGCCGCCCGAGATGAAATTTATGGTATTAAGCTTATTAAAGCTTAATACTAAGCTTTGTAGCCTTTAGGTTTTAAGCTTTTAAGCTTATAGAAATTGAGACTTATCTCTGTATAACCACGACTTGGAGAAGAGGATGTAGGAGTGGTTCTCTACTGCTGCAGGCCGGTCCTTCACGATCTGATGATGGAAACATAGGTTCTGATCGCCAGGAATCCACCCGTATCGACCGTTTGCGATGAGATTGACCGTAGAGCTCGACCATTCCAGGAGCTCCGCCTTCGCACAAGATGGGTAGCGATTGGAAGCTCTTGATCTCAGCTTCGCTCTGATACCACTGGTGTGCAGATCGGATGCTGTACGCTCGCGTAGTGAATGTAGGAAGGTCCCCAAGAATAAAAGAACTCTACTTTTTGCATAAAACTCAAGGTAAAAAAGCATGCACGACATGAACAAGAGACCAATTGGGTGCAATCTCCCCCATGCCTTGTGTGAGCGCTCCACAAAGCATGTATTTTATGTATTAATCATCTTCAAGCTCAAATAATAGCCCAAATTACAAAATAGCAAGCTTTTATCTTTTGAGTTTGCTTTAGCACAAAATAGAAATAAAGCTAGTGGGTGGTGCCCAAAGAGTCAGGCATACCCAATACAATGTTCAAGTACAAATAGCATATTCGTGCGCCCATGCGCATACAAAATAATAAATAAATATCCAACACCTCAATAAATAGGCGTGACAAAATATAAGTGCCATGCCTAAGGTATGCGCCCATCAAAATATACATGATAAATCGAATACTCGCTATCCTCCAATGCTTTCCTCTGCCACTGCTGCTATCTCTACACATCAACTGAAGCATTCACAATCGTTAGTAAAACAATATAATTAAACCGACAAAAGTGAATATCTAGCAGTCTTCAGCTACATAAATAAATCAACTGGTTAGAAATCAATCCTAACCTTAATTTATTACAAGTGCGCACTCTAAACTCATAAACGTTTATTAATTTAATATGCATTTTGCGAAATCACCCGCTATGGAATCACCCATGTACATACTAAATTAATGAAACGCCCGAAAAGGATAAGCGTCCCGATCAACTTCTCGCACAAAGAATCCACTTTGTGTATGAGCCCCGATCATCAAAGTTTACGGAATCCACCGTAAAACCTCACGGAAACCACCGTGGCACGGAATCCACTGTGAAATATGCCTCCTGGCTTTAGAAGATAACAAAGAGTAAGTATTGAAAGAGAGAGAGAGAGAGACACAGAGAGAGAGAGAGTATATGAGAGAAGGGGAGAGAGATAGAGTAGAGTAGAGAGAGAAAAGAGAGAAAAAGAAGAAAGTAGAGAGTGAAGAGAGTCATCACTAGAATGCATGGGCTTATTGTGTTGATGTATAGGCCCAACATGGTGGATAACTAGAGAGCCTACGACCCAAATAAGAAATTACATATCATATGGATTTTCCATGAGGAGTTTCCACAAACATCTACATTAGATAGATTTTTGGTTGAATATATATAGATGTGCATTATCAAAAGCCTCTTTTACCTTTGATCAATGGCATGTGATATGCTTCTGAAAATTTTTAGGTCATCCTAGTTGGCTTAGGTCAATGGAAGAAGGTTAATGATAAAATAAAATAAAATCTTGGCAAGTTAAGGTAGCTCAAGGAGATGGCACACATGAGAGTCGTGTATGGCTTGATGCTATATATTGGGAGTGATGGTTATCCACTATTTCAAGGATTACTTCATAAATTTATTGTTCTCATTATCAATCCCCATGCTAGAGAGTAACTAGACATGGCAGCATGGGCTACATTGACCTACATGCAAACTATATTAACATGGGGAGGGGGGGAGAGATAGTTCCTTATTATAGATTCTCAATTACACCTGCATTTCATGTTTAATTGAAGTAAATGTGGATGTTTATATGTTCATGTTATTACACTTGCATTTCATGTCTTATTGATTAAAATGTAGATGTTTTTATATCTTTGTTATAGGATTTCTATGGCTTACCCTATCAAAGGATGAGATCTCTAATTAGCGATCTTATCTATTCTCTTCTTATATACATATGTTTTTTAATGGATATTTTTACAAATTTCATATTACATATGTTTTATTAGTATATAAATTATTTACTCCATTTGTGACCCATATTCTTTATGTTTACTTCCAATTTCTACAAGCATTTTGCTTTAAAATTTTCATTGGATCTAATACACACTCAAATTGTTGAGAGAGAGAAAGAGTACGAGAGAGATACACAAGACATGCTCCCAAAGAATGATTCATATTGATGTAGAGTTAGTATATATAGGTGAGACCCAAGTCAAGTGAGAGATGATATATATAGTTGTAACATCCCCACTCAAACAAAGGTCTCTGACTGCGAGTGAAAAAACCCTTGGGGAGAACAAGGGAAAAACCCGAGCCCCTACACATACCTACGATACAAAAAATGATTTACTATAAAGTTTTCTTGAATACAATGATACATGCCTCAATCAGTGAGACAAGAACTTGGAACAATACCAAGTTCATGTCTTAATGAGCTAAAGCGAGCTTCACTAAGAGCTTTTGTGAAGATGTCTGCAACCATTTGATCACTGGGACAATGCTCCACCATAATGGAACCTTTCTTGACTTCATGTCGAACATAATGATAATGAATAGCAATATGCTTTGATTTACTATGTTGTATATAGTCTAGCTCGCGAGCTGCTAATGATGCAGCAACATATTCGGCTTCAGTTGTAGAAACCGCAACACATCGTTGTTTCTTGCTGGACCAAGAAACCAAACATCCATTTACAAAGAAACAATTCCCACTTGTAGATCGCATGGATAAGTGTGAACTTGCCCAATCAGCGTCTGTATATCCAATAAGGTCAAGAGAAGTTGAAGAAGATAAAGAAGAATCCTCTCGACGACGATAAATAAGACCAAATTCCTTAGTACCCTTGAGGTACTTAAGAATACATTTTGCAGCACTCCAATGAATAGTGTAAGGGGAAGAAAGATACTGTCCCAAAAAGTTAGCTGCAAATAAAATATCTGGTCTTGTGTTTAAACCAATAAATTGAAGACAACCAATAAGATTAGCAAAAGGTTGATGAATGGCTGATTCTTCATTGTGTGTTGTAGATGTACCCTTGGTAGAGCTTGAAAGAATGGGAGTGTTAGCAGAGTGCGCATTTGTCAACCCAAACTTCTTAACAATATCATTAATAAACTTTGTCTGGCGAAGAAGAAGAATGCCTTGTTGTCGGTGTCGTTGAACTTGAATACCCAAACAAGAATATATCTCACCAAAATCCACCATTTCAAATGCAGTCGATAAAAGCTTCTTCATAGCATCCAAGAAAGCAATATTATTTGACACAAGAATAGTATCATCAACATATAGAGCAAGAATAATAAAATATTTGTCCTCCCTTTTGATGTAAAGATTTGGGTCAGCAAAACATGCAACAAAACCTTTAGATGTGAGGAACTGATCAATCTTAATATACCAAGCACGAGAGGCTTGCTTCAATCCATATAATGCACGATGAAGCTGACATACAAGATGCTCCTTTCCTGCAATCATAAAACCTTCAGGTTGCTCCATATAGATTTCTTCTTCAAGATCTCCATTGAGAAAAGCCGTTTTAACATCCATTTGGTGAATTTCTAGATCAAATAGTGTTGCAAAAGCCAAAATCATACGAACAGTTGTGGAGCGCACAACGGGAGAAAATGTTTCTTGATAATCTACTCCTGCAATCTGTGAGTAACCTTTTGCAACAAGCCGTGCTTTGAACTTATCAAACGATCCATCAGCTTTGGTCTTGGTTTTATAAACCCATTTACATTTGATAGGAACACGATTTGGGGGGAGTTCAGTAAGAATCCATGTACCTTTGGAGATTAAAGAATCGTACTCAGCTTGCATAGCTTCTTGCCATTGATCCCTTTGAGACGAATTGAGAGCTTCCATATACGATATTGGATCCTCTTGGACAGACATAGCATCATCAAAGACATCATATTCAATAGAATAGAATCCATGCTCTATCTCAATAGGAAGTTCAACATAAATCTCCAAATTTTCATCAATCTTCTTTGGAGGTGAAGGAGGTTTATGATCATCAGAATTAGTAGAATCACAAAGCAAGTAAGGAAATGCACTAAGCAAAGATTGTGTATCATCTGAAACATCTGACGACCATGTGCCACCCATAGTCTTCTCATCAAATATAGCATCACGACTAATGATAACCTTTTGAGAAGAAGGATCATAAAATTTGTAACCTTTGGAATGATCTGAATAACCAAGAAAAATAACCTTCAAACCTGGAGGATCCAACTTATGTTGAGTGTCCTTGGGCACATGAATATAAGCAATGCAGCCAAATGTGCGAAAGTGAGAGACTGAAGGTGTCTTCCCTGTCCAAATTGTTATAGGAATTTTACCAGCAGGTGCAGTAGTTGGAAGATGATTTTGAATAAAAACAGCTGTTAGAAGTGCTTCAGTCCAAAACTTTTGAGACAAACCAGAGTGTATAAGCATGCAACGTATAGCATTAAGAATCGTGCGATTTTTGCGCTCAGCAACACCATTTTGCTGAGGAGAATAAGGAACTGTAAACTCATGATGAATACCTTGATCCTTACAGAAGTCATCAAATAGATTGGATACATATTCACCGCCGTTGTCACTGCGAAGCGTCTTTATAGAGAATCCAATTTGAAGCTCCACACTTATCTTGTATTGTTTAAATATAGATAAAGCCTCAGACTTATGTCGAAGAAGATAGACATGTGTGTACCGTGAGAAATCATCAATGAAAGTTATAAAATATCGATATTGAGACTTTGAGGCAGGAAAAGGACCGCAAATATCGGTATGAACCAAATCCAAGAGAGCACAGGAATGTGATAAAGTAGAAGTGTGGAAAGGCGAACGATGGTGTTTTCCAAGTGCACAGTACTCACATATTCCCATACATGGATGAGATTTAAGATCCATACCTTGCACAAGACCATGACGATGAAGATCAAGAATTTTGGCAAAATCGGAGTGTGCAAATCGTTGATGCCATAATTTCCAATCTGCATCTCCAGGGGTAGTAACAACATTTGCAACTGTATCATTCAATGATAGCTCAAATAGATTACCATGTCGAGGAGCCACTGCTATAGTATGCCCGTCTTTCTCTATACGACATTGATTATGATCAAAGCCAACAAACAAACCAAGATCAACCAGACGAGCAACAGAAAGAAGATTTCTTTGCAAATCTGGAACATGAAGAACTCCTCTTAATATTCTAGTGGATGAAACAGTCCCCAGATATAAATCACCCACTCCTTTGACTTGACAAGTCGTATCATCCGCAAGGTAAACAAACTTCTTGACAGGAAGAGAATGATAATTGTGAAGCCACTGCGATTGGTATGTCATGTTTCCAGTGGCACCTGAATCAACGATGAATAGAGAACCATCATGAACATGGAGTACCTTTTCTGGAGAGATATCATAATGGACAAAATTGAGCTCCTGATGAGTATGATCATCATCAGTTGTAGTTTGTTGAACAATATAAGCTCGAGAACGTTCTTCATCATATCTGCGTTTATAACAACGACGAGATGGATGATCTGTATGTGCACAATAATCACAAGGAGGAATCCAATCAGTGTGATCAATTTTCCATTGTTCAAATAATGGACCATCAGTAATCACAGAATTGTTATTCATCACATCAATAGGTTGAACTGGGCAAGACAGGTCGCCCAAAACAATATCAAATAATTCATCACCTTCAAGAATTAGCATCATCTTTGCTTTCCACCCAGGAAAGCCTTGTCCTTGGAAGAAGGGAACCGAACGTTGGCCAGACGGATATCCGTTAACAATTACGCAATTGGCCATGCCTGTATGTCGAGAGAAAACAAATAAGATGAAATCGTAGAATCTGCAAACCATGATCAGGACGAGTGTAGTTGAGACGCATGACAATCAAAATAGGGATATGCACGTAAGAACAACGAAAAATATTGAGTGACTAAAAAGAAAGCCCGAAATAGAGAGGCGTAACGTGCAAGATGAGATGACGCATATAAGAAAAGTGCTATTTCGATCGAGCAAAGAACGTGAACGATAATAAAACATCGCTAAAAATAGCAAGATGTTTGCTTGTCATAATCAACATCATTAACGAAGACGAGCGATTAATAAACTGTAATTGGGGATTAACGAACTGTAATTAGAAATATAGTTTTAAATAAAGAATCGCAGATTCGAGCAGAATTGCTGTCTTGAATCCTGAACTGTTATAACTTTTGATCCAGAACTCCGATTGACAAGCGGTTTTGACAGGATTCGAGAGCACGATGAAACAACTAATACTTATAATTTGAACAAGTTCATGTATCAAATCATCACTTGTGCAAAGAATTCAATCAAGTATAAACAATGAAACAACTTATCTTCCTTGTTGTTGCTACGCATCCATAGCTCTGATACCATGTTGAGAGAGAGAGAGAGTACGAGAGAGATACACAAGACATGCTCCCAAAGAATGATTCATATTGATGTAAAGTTAGTATATATAGGTGAGACCCAAGTCAAGTGAGAGATGATATATATATAGTTGTAACACAAATATCATCCCTTTTTTTACTTATATGTTAATCATTAATCATTAAAATGTATAATTATTGAAATAATTACTATTTTCTTGATAAAGTACACAATATTCAATTCTATATGGGAAAAGCATTTTGAGACTCAAAGAATTGATGAGAAGAGAAACATCTAAGTTTGTGGAGTCATTGCTAGCTCTCTAAGAGTTAATGGAAACGTGGATGATTGGTGACGCTTAATTCAAGAGATATATAAGGCTTATCATCCACTGTTCTTCATATAATTATGGATTTTAAGTGATTTAAGAATGTGGTGAAAATATTTTAGATTGAAATTATTGATGAGAAGATGAATACCCAAGATTGTTGAATCATTACTAGCTTTGAAAGTGTGGATGGAAACAAGGATGATTGATGTCGCATAATCCAAGATATCTATAATCTCAATCATAAAAAAATCTTTATATAGTTATGGATGCTAAATGGTTTAAGGATGTGGAAGAAACAAACCTCAATGCAACAATCCACTACTATGCCAATGGCTTTATAACCATTGACTATACAAAGTTATGGTAAGGAAACATGGAATATTGGTGCTACCACAACAATAAGATTAGGTAAATATGATTTAAATATAGATCTTTTATATCAATATATGCTATCAATATTATTTTTAATTTTATTGAACTCATGGAATTGTAATTGACATGCTCTAATTCATGCTTAACAATTAATGGTGATATGTGATCCCTATCTTCACGCGTTTTAAGGGACATATAAATCATTTATATCCACAAAGAATTTAGATGATGATACTAGTAATAGAGGCAAGGATGATGAAGAAAAACGAGAGATAAATGATAATCATGGAGTAGGGCCATAAATCATGATAATGCCTTAACACATGAAGATGATCATCTGCCCATCTTTGATGATAATGATGATAATCATTGCAAAAATACTAGTATTAGGATGAAATTTACTATATATTTATATATTTATATGAACATTAAAGAAAATATCTTGGCATGGGTTGATTGAATTGAGAATTAGCACTACGACAAAATGGAACTACATACACATTTATGAATAGTGACACTTTAAGCATATTGAGTTATGTGTCTACAATCATATGTAAATGTGTGGCCCCATATTAGAGATTATGTAGGCTCCACACCAACTTTATGGAATGGTTATTGATTCAAGTGATTTGTCCAATTAAATGATGGATATCTCTCACATATCTGATATAACTCTCGCACTCATTGATCTATATGTCCTTCTTTCAAACCCCATGAAAGTAGGTATATTAAGATAATCTCCTTTCCTTCTCCTTAATGCCATAAAGTGACTGCTTGTAATATTCCGTTTTGCTAAACACGTGAACGGGCTCAAATAAAAAACGAATTGGATAAATGAATTTTTTTTTCCCCCCTTATCCCTCCAGCCGACTGACGAGTTGGAGGGGGAGGGAAATAGAAGGAGCCACTAAGCTCCTTGGTGGAGCCTTATTGAGGGAGGGGGAACATGCGTGATGACACGCAGGGGAGGGAAGATCCCCCTCCCCTCCACTATTTAAATAACGGACCAGAGATGAGGAAGGGGACGGAAGACTGCTGCCGCCTGCTGTGCCGCCAGGAGATGCCATTGTTAGCCTGAGAGAGGGAGGGAAAGGAGAGAGTCATGAACTGCTGTGAGGAAGGAGAGAGTGGTATATGGTTGTGAGGAGGTGTTGTATAAAGCCGTTGTTTCCAGGCAGAGTGCCGCCTCTCTCTCCCTTTGATCATCGACTACGCCAGGCCATGGAGCCGTCGTGACTCTGTTGAAGCGTGTCGTGAAGGGAGAGGGACAAAAACTGGCCGCCACCCATCAAGCGTCGTCAAATCGTCTTCTTCCTCCACGTGGTAGATTCTGTGGGCCAGCGAAGCTTCCAAGAAGCTTTCTTAGGAAGCTTCTAAGGGCCTTGGGAAGGCCCCCTTCCTCTGGGCTTCCATAAGCCCTTCCAAGTGGGTTTTAATCCCCCCCCCCCCCCCCCCAAAGCCCTTCCCCCCCCCCCCCCCCCGGTTTTAATCCCCTTAAGGCCCTTGTTCCCCCCCCCCCCTAGGTTTCAAAAATCCCCTAAGCCCCTTCCCATGGTTTTTGGAACCACACACCCCCCTAGGATTTTAAATTCCCTTTTTCCCTTAAGCCCCTCCCTTGACTTTGGGAACCTATCCCCCCGTGTCTTATTCCCCTAAGCCTTAACACCCCCTTATAACCCTTTTAACCCCTTTTCAAACCCCCCTCATAACTCTTTTCTTTTTTTTTTCCCACAACTCCCTAAGCTTTCCTCTTAATCCCCCGTATCCCCTTATTATTTTTCCCCCCCTAAACCTAAAAATCCAAATCATCGTCATGGCCTCGGATGATATTCCGTAAGGGAAAAGTAGCCGTGAGATAAAAGATAGGGAGGGAAAGTAGAGGGAGTGAAAAGGAGTGAAGGAGGAAGACTGGGAAAAAGATAAAAGAAAAGGGAAGGGAGGAGAATAAGTGCTTTCTATTCCTTCTACCCCAAGTCAAAATCCTCCAAGGGTTCCTGTGGTTGCAAAACACCACTCACCCATAAACTTTTTTGATCCAAAGAGACGGTGGAATTCCAGAAGAAAGGGAAAAGGGCTATCTCACATTCGAACTACGATGCCGCCGAAGAAAGTCCAAGGTGTAGCTGCGGGAGGGTCATCTCCCGATATCCATGTGGATATCTCACCCCAAAACCAGGTTTTTCTACTTGGCTTTAATTCGGTTTTAAGTCGATCATGCAAAGAAAAATTGTTAAAGATAGGATATATTTGTTCGAGTTATTTGTAACGAAGGAGTTTAGCTTATGAATGACAATGTATAGAACTTAGTTTTCTTCAAATTGCATCAAGCATTATAAATTACGAGCAAGATTATCTATTTACTATAGTAGTATATTTTAGTTAAATCCTAAGGTGTAGAAATTATATCTTGCACCATTAGTCTTATTCCTTTTGCAACGAATCATTGTAAATGGTTAAATTCATGAAAGGTTTCTTTCGATGCTCAAATTACTAGGGAGTTATCTTTGCTAATTGCACATCTTAGCAAGGAAATTGTTGTTATTTGGCATGAGTTCATCTTTAAGGAAAACGAAAGTTAAATTAAACTGTATTGACTGGAAAGTAAATTGTCACAAGGATAGCAAAACCGTGACAAGACGATTAATATTACCTTCCAAAAGATAATTGAACCAATCAAAACATAGAAACATTCATACCCTAAACACTTGACTACTTTCCTTACTGTAGGGACAATAAATTCGTAAAGATAAGGAACTAGGGTTTGTCCCTAAGGTTCTTAAAAGAAGAAACCCTAGGCCTGACATACGTCAGCTTAAATGATCTAAACAGATTATTCCATCGCAGGACTTGCGCAACAAGTACGAAATTATTTAGTCTTGTGATTGATTCACAAGGAGAAAGGGTAAAAACCCTCATCAAGGATGGCAGATCCCTACGCAAGTTATCTTGCAAAAAGACGTATTTTTGGATATCCTTCTAAATAAGGAAAGTTGTAAACCGGAAACTAGCATATCTAAGGAACTTTAGGGTTAACCAAGTTGGGTATGCCCTACACCAGAATGTAAAAGATCTTGCCAATTTACAAGACACCTTGGGAACGAGTGCTGGAACACTCAAAAAGGAAAGAACACTTCCTTAGCAGTTTGCCAAACAACTGGGTTGTTTAATGGAAATGTTTGTGCTTGCTAGAGATTTTAGGGCTCTGTTTGAATTATGAATTACAAATTAAATGAGTACCTATACTTCACGTTAAAGGCCTGAAGGAAAAGGCAGTTTCAGTTACCCCTAACTACCTGCCTAACCCTAACCAAGGGGGTTGTTGACCGCGCCGGGAACGTGGACCGAACCCGCCGCGAGAGGTCTCTCCGTTGAGTTCTACTTGGAGCAGGAGGACGCTTGGGTGCCAGGGGGGCTCTGGCCGTAAATCCCTCACCTTCCGGGTCCTGCACAAGAGGCTAACGTGACTCGGGATTGGATCTCGAGGCCCGCATACTAGTTGACGGGCGGAAGCTTGGAATAGTAATCCCTGGGATTACTGGATAGCCTTCGGGCAGATTATGGACAAGCCTACGGGCGGAACTCCTTGTATTTCAAAGATAAAATGATGAAATGTTAAAAGAACTTGCTTGATATTGTTTTTCTATGTCAAGTGATAAGATTACGTGAAGGAACCAGTGCTTAACAGGGTTAATTAAAGAAGCTGATTGTTATATGTCAAATTAATGTGTTAGATAATTACATAACTAAAACAAACCGAGGAAAGTGCGGAGGATGGGCCATGGGTCTGTCCTACGGTTGGGTGGTCCCGGTTAGCTGGAAACTTTTCTCAAAAATCTCGAAGAACAGCGGAATGAACATCATCATCAAAACGAATAACGCGACCGATGACCTAGAGTTACGTCTTACCCGATTTATGCTATTTTAGGGGAACGGAATGGGACTATGCCTTATGGCAGAGAGGTTGAGCTTTGCATCCCTCTCATTTCCCATTCTCCTTGAACCAAATGCAGCGTGAAGCCGCTTCGGACCTGGCGTTTCTGCGTAAAGTAGTTCGCTCGGGTCTGACGCTAGTTGCTGTTAGCTAATGACCAAACAGGAAAACCCTAATTCCGATCGATCCTAAGTGGGAAACGGCCAGGATACTTTCACTACGTGGCAGACGGGGGAAGACCTAGATCGCAAAACCCGTACATTCCATGGAAGTGCCGGGCGGAGTTTTCTAGACATCCTTTCCGATGGATTACTAAGGCGTGTCCTGGATGATACTAGGGGACACGTTACAAGTTGGTATCAGAGCCGACCAACAACGGAATTGTTTTTATGAGATCTCAATAAAATGAAGTAAAGAAATTGTTGCTGTCCAAACATTTTCTCATCTTCAATGCTGTCTTGCAGAACTATGAAGCGTGGAACAAGTTTTTGGTATTTTGGGTCATGTTTATGACTGCAATGCATTCTCCACTTTATAGACAAAGAATTGGGATGATGAACATCCTGGAGCAGATTTATAATCCATCACCTTTATACATAGAACGAAGATGGACAGGGTCTTTAGGAATCTACTATATAGCTGCCCACGGGTTTGCTTATCTACAGACCAACCTAAAAAGGATCAAGTGGTTGGAAGTCTTGAAAGTCGTGAAGCTGTTCATTTTTGTGGAAGCTCACGTAAATTCGACTTTACATATTCAAGGTCGGAGGGTTGAAATGAACTCATATGTATATGAGGAAGTAACCCGTGTAATCCCAGCCGACAGGATTAAAGTGTTGGGCCGCCATGAGAAGTATGGATTCCAATGGAAAGGGTATCCTGAACTTGTAATGAATTATCGATTCCTAAAGATCCATGATCCAAAACCCTACTATTACACAGTTCCTGTAGACAAATGCAATACAACGTTGTTCTCCCCAAACTGAATGTAATGATTGGATTATCATCACACGAAACGTTGTATAAGGCTATGCCCATGTAAATACAAATAAAGACTTCTTTTATCAATATCTGGCTGTGCATAAGAGATGTTAAAAAGTTAAGTAGCTACATTGTTTACGAGATAGCTAAACTAAAAATGAAAGATAAGTTAACATCGATTATCATATAATAACATTAAGAAAACTTTTATCCAGGCACAACCCCAGGTACAGGTTCCAAATTCGCCTCCTACATCAAGTACTACTATGACTCAGGAGAAGAAGTTCCTCCTCAAGCAGATAAAGCCACCCGAGTTTGACGGGAGAGGCAGATTCGTCCAGTCTGATGCTGAAATTTGGATTGAATCCATGGAGGATTACTTTGAAGCAACTGGTACTGCACCTACCAATCAGGCCATGCTCGCCAAGTTAAAACTCACCGGCGAAGCCAGACTTTGGTGGAAGCAATGGTGCAAGGATCAAGGGACTTCAGAGGGGTCCGTTACCTGGGAGAAGTTGAAGAAAGCCGTGCAGGGAAGATATTTGCCACCTGCATATCGTACGTAGAAAATGAATGAGTTCTACGAGCTAAAACAGCTAGGACTCACTCTTGACGCATACTACTCTAAATTCGTCTCACTTTTAAAGTATGCGCCATAGATGGACATGACGCAGCAGGTGTCCAAATTTTGTGCAGGCTTAAATCCACCCGTAAATACCCGTCTCAAATCTATGCGTCCATCAGATCTTCAGGATGCACTCATTCGAGCGGCGCCTATAATTCAGGAGGTGCAAGCTAGACCAAGGGGTAACAAAACTTGGTCCTATAGTGACCCGAACAGAGGAGTATTCAGACCTCAAATGAAGAGAGTTCCAGATCATAATCAGGGACAAAGGAAGAAAGCAAGGACAAATAACGTCAACAACTTTGTTCCTACTCAAAGTAATGGCTGAAACCTCCGTTTTTTTCACTGCAACGAACTCGGTCACTTCAAGAGGCAATGTCCCAAGCTCAGTGGAGGATATCGCCAAACGCCTTTCCAAGGAGCAGGCCGTGGTCAAGGAGCCGTTACCCGTGGAAGAGGAAGAACCACTTGCATTGCCAATAGGCAAGGATGCGAAGAAGAAGAAGAGGAAGATCCGACTATGGAAGCAGAATTCGAAAGAGTGACAGTCCATGCCGCTTTACACAAGAAAGGGCCGAATCACCAGTTCTCGGTGATTCACACACCGTCGGACTATCAAGGTAAAGGTTTCAAAACCTTGATTGATTGTGGCAGTACACATTCCTTTATCTCACTAGCATGTGCAAAAAGATTAGGAATAGCCACAGTAGAAGCACCTACCCTGCTTGTGGAATTGGCAAACGGTCGTGAGGTAACTTGTACCAAGCAAACTGCTAAGGTGGAATTCTTTCTGGGAGGAAAGAAGACTTTAGTCAAATTCAGAGTCATGAATTTAGGTATCCATGAGTGTCTACTCGGGATAGATTGGCTTAAGCCTAATGACGCCCACATTCACTGTGGAAAGGGTCAAGTTTCCTTTCGAAACTCTGAAAGGGAATTTGTCACAACTCAAGGTGAGGCAGGAGTGCCAAGAATCCAATTGGCCAAAGTATCTCGGATCATAAAAGGAGTCAGAAAAGGATTACCCGTATACCTGATCAAACTCAACAAGTTGGATCAAAAGCAAGAATCTCATGAGGGACCTTCTTGGCTAAAGGAATATGCTAATGTATTCCCTGAGGAATTGATTGAACTTTCGCCTCAAAGAGAAGTAGATCATGAGATTAGGCTAGTGCCTGGAGCTGCACCAATTGCAAAGAGACCTTATAGAATGTCCATACCAGAAGCAATTGAGTTGAAGGAACAGCTCAAGCAACTGTTAGATCAGGGTTACATCCGACCTAGCAACTCACCATGGGGAGCTCCAGTACTATTCCAGAAAAAGAAAGATGGGACACTTAGACTATGTATTGATTACCGAGGGCTGAATCAATCAACAGTCAAGAACAAGTACCCTATTCCTAGAATAGATGAGCTTCTTGATCGTCTTCAAGGTGCAAAGATCTTCTCCAAGATTGATCTCAGGTCAGTTTACTATCAAATAAGGATCAAGGAAGAAGATATTCCAAAGACGGCCTTCAATACAAGATATGGGCACTTTGAGTTCTTGGTTATGTCATTCGAGCTTACAAACGCATCTGCCACCTTCAACAGATTAATGCAAGATATCTTTAGACCATATCTTGATGATTTCGTGCTTGTCTTCTTCGATGACACTTTAGTCTATTCTAAATAGGAAGAAGATCATGAACCTCAACTTCGGATTGTCCTTGAGACAATGAGGTCTCATAAGCTGTATGCAAAAATGAAGAAGTGTGCATTCTTCAAGCGTCAGATTGAATATCTGGGATTCATAGTATCATCAGAAGGAATATCAGTAGACCCAGCCAAGGTCAGAGATGTGCTTGAATGGCCAATACCAGTATCTGTCAAAGAGATACGTAGCTTTCTTGGATTGACAGGATGGTATAGGGTCTTCATAAAAAACTATGCTTTGATTGCAGCACCTCTTACAAACTTACTAAAGAAGCAGACTTCCATTACATGGTCAACTCCCGAACAAAATAGCTTCGATAAATTGAAGCAAATTTTGGTATCAGCACCTATTCTAAAACTTCCTGACCTCAATAAGGAGTTTGAGGTAGTAACTGATGCTAGCATTCTTGCCTTGGGTTGTGTACTTATGCAGGAAGGTCATCCAGTAGCATACTCTTCAAGGAAAATGAAGAGTCATGAAAAGAATTATGCCACGCATGATCTGGAATTACTAGCTGTCATCCATGCTCTAAAGCTTTGGAGACACTACCTGTTGGGTAACAAGTTTACTCTAGTAACCGATCATAAGAGTCTCAAATGGATTTTTACCCAGAACGAGCTCAACATGAGGCAATGTCGGTGGATTGAAGTATTGGAGGAATATGATTTTGAAATCAAGTACGGACCAGGGAGGGAGAATGTAGTTTCCGATGCACTCAGTCGCAAGGCATTCCTAAAATCCCTAATCTTGCAAAATCCATCAACGGCCAGATCTCTGGCTACAAAAGTATCTATGCCAAACAACCCTATACTTGAACTAGCTAGAGAGGAAGCATGCCATGATTTGGCCTACCAAACAATGATAAAGGAAATATCTACCAAGGAGCAGAATCAGAAGTTGCAAGCTAAGTATAAGGAATTTTCCATTGATAATGGACTTGTCTACTACAGAACAAGGCTGTGTATACCAGCAAGCCAGTCACTTAAGCAGAAGATATTATGGGAAGCTCATGATTCTCCTTTCGCAGGACATCCTGGCTATGCTAAGATTCTTAATGCAGTTAGGAAGAGTTATCATTGGGAGAGGCTTAAAGGTGACGTTCTCAAGTATATCATTGAGTGTTTGTCTTGCCAACGTATCAAAACGGAATATGTCATGATGCCAGGGAAACTGCAACCGCTTGACATTCCCCAAATGAAATGGGAATTCATCAGTATGGATTTTATTGTGGGCTTACCCCAAGTCCAAGGAGGATACAATTCCATTATGGTTGTGGTTGACATGCTTACCAAGGTTGCACACCTGATTCCAGTAAAGACAAACTATAAAGCCTCCGACATTGCAAGATTGTTTATCAAGGAGATATTCAAGCTACATGGGTTACCTAGAAGAATCATTAGTGATCGAGATTCTCTCTTCACATCACACTTCTGGAGAGCTATCTTTGAAGCTATTGGGACTCAACTCTGTTTTAGCACTGCCTACCATCCCCAAACGGATGGCCAAACAGAGCGAGTAAATCAAGTCATCGAGGATATGCTTAGGGCATACTGCTGTCGAGAGCCTAAGAGGTGGATTCAATACTTGCCTTTGGTTGAATTTTCCTATAATGCTTCTTACCAGCAGAGCATTCAGATGACCCCTTTCCAGGCATTGTATGGCCATGATTGTCGAAGTCCCCTAAACTTTTATGATCCAACCCTAAGAGTTGAAGCGTCAAGACAGATGTTGGAAGACATGGATGATCAAATAAAGTCAATAAGACAAGACATACAAGCAGCCAAGGATAGACAAAAGGCATACGCAGATTTGAAACGGCAAGAAAGAGTCTTCGAAGAAGGAGACATGGTCTTCATTCGTGTACGCCCTAAAAAGAGTTCCCTATCCTTAGGAGATTACAAGAAGCTAAGTCCAAGGTATTGCGGACCGTACAAAATCCTCAAATGCCTAGGACCTAATGCTTACAAATTGCAACTCCCTGAGAACCTAAAGGTTCACAATGTATTCCATATCAGCCTATTGAAGAAATATGTACCTAATCCTAACCATGTACTTGATGATCAACAAGTTGTAATGCCTAGTCAAGGAGTCCTTGGACTAAGGCCTGATACGATCTTAGATGTTAGGGAGAGACAATTAAGATCCAGAACCTTGAGAGAATGCCTCATCCAGTGGAAAGATTATCCCGAAGAGGATGCCACTTGGATAGATGAAGGCACACTCAACCATCAATATCCCCAGTTTATCTCGAGATGAGGACATCTTGATTCCTCTAAGGGGGAGAGAATGTAATATTCCGTTTTGCTAAACATGTGAACGGGCTCAAATAAAAAACGAATTGGATAAATGATTTTTTTTTAAAAAAAATTCCCCCTTATCCCTCCAGCCGACTGACGAGCTGGAGGGGGAGGGAAATAGAAGGAGCCATTAAGCTCCTTGGTGGAGCCTTATTGAGGGAGGGGGAACATGCATGATGACATGCAGGGGAGGGAAGATCCCCCTCCCCTCCACTATTTAAATAACGGACCAGAGATGAGGAAGGGGACAGAAGACTACTGCCGCCTGCTGTGCCGCCAGGAGATGCCATTGTTAGCCTGAGAGAGGGAGGGAAAGGAGAGAGTCATGAACTGCTGTGAGGAAGGAGAGAGTGGTATATGGCTGTGAGGAGGCAGGAGGTGTTGTATAAAGTTGTTGTTTCCAGGAAGAGTGCCGTCTCTCTCTCCCTTTGACCCATCGACTGCGCCAGGCCATGGAGCCGTCGTGACTCTGTTGAAGCGTGTCATGAAGGGAGAGGGACAAAAACTGGCCGCCATCAAGCGTCGTCAAATTGTCTTCTTCCTCCACGTGGTAGATTCCGTGGGCCAGCGAAGCTTCCAAGAAGCTTTCTTAGGAAGCTTCTAAGGGCCTTGGGAAGGCCCCCTTCCTGTGGGCTTCCATAAGCCCTTCCTAGTGGGTTTTAATCCCCCCCCCAAGCCCTCCCCCCCCCGGTTTTAATCCCCATAAGGCCCTTGTTCCCCCCCCCCCCCCCCCCGGGTTTCAAAAATCCCCTTAGCCCCTTCCCATGGTTTTTGGAACCACACACCCCCCTAGGATTTTAAATTCCCTTTTTCCCTTAAGCCCCTCCCTTGACTTTGGGAACCTACCCCCCCGTGTCTTATTCCCCTAAGCCTTAACACCCCCTTATAACCCTTTTAACCCCTTTTCAAACCCCCCTCATAACTCTTTTCTTTTTTTTTTTCCCACAACTCCCTAAGCTTTCCTCTTAATCCCCCGTATCCCCTTATTATTTTTCCCCCCCTGAACCTAAAAATCCAAATCATTGTCATGGCCTCGGATGATATTCCGTAAGGGAAAAGTAGCCGTGAGATAAAGATAGGGAGGGAAAGTAGAGGGAGTGAAAAGAAGGAGTGAAGGAGGAAGAGTGGGAAAAAGATAAAAGAAAAGGGAAGGGGGGAGAATAAGTGCTTTCTATTCCTTCTACCCCAAGTCAAAATCCTCCAACGGTTCCTATGGTTGCAAAACCACACTCACCCATAAACTTTTTTGATCCAAAGAGACGGTGGAATTCCAGAAGAAAGAGAAAAATGCTATCTCACATTCGAACTACGATGCCGCCGAAGAAAGTCCAAGATGTAGCTACGGGAGGGCCATCTCCCGGTATCCATGTGGATATCTCACCCCAAAACCACGTTTTTCTACTTGGCTTCAATTCGGTTTTAAGTCGATCATGCAAAGAAAAATTGTTAAAGATAGGATATATTTGTTTCGAGTTATTTGTAACGAAGGAGTTTAGCTTATGAATGACAATGTATAGAACTTAGTTTTCTTCAAATTGCATCAAGCATTATAAATTACGAGCAAGATTATCCATTTACTATAGTAGTATATTTTAGTTAAATCCTAAGGTGTAGAAATTATATCTTGCACCATTAGTCTTATTCCTTTCGCAACGAATCATTGTAAATGGTTAAATTCATGAAAGGTTTCTTTCGATGCTCAAATTACTAGGGAGTTATCTTTGCTAATTGCACATCTTAGCAAGGCAATTGTTGTTATTTGGCATGAGTTCATCTTTAAGGAAAACGGAAGTTAAATTAAACTGTATTGACTGGAAAGTAAATTGTCACAAGGATAGCAAAACCGTGACAAGACGATTAATATTACCTTCCAAAAGATAACTGAACCAATCTAAACATAGAAACATTCATATCCTAAACACTTGGCTACTTTCCTTACTGTAGGGACAATAAATTCGTAAAGATAAGGAACTAGGGTTTGTCCCTAAGGTTCTTAAAAGAAGAAACCCTAGGCCTGACATACGTCAGCTTAAAGGATCTAAACAGATTATTCCATCGCAAGACTTGCGCAACAAGTACGAAATCATTTAGTCTTGTGATTGATTCACAAGGAGAAAGGGTAAAAACCCTTATCAAGGATGGCAGATCCCTACGCAAGTTATCTTGCAAAAAGACGTATTTTTGGATATCCTTCTAAATAAGGAAAGTTGTAAACCGGAAACTAGCATATCTAAGGAACTTTAGGGTTAACCAAGTTGGGTATGCCCTACACCGGAATGTAAAAGATCTTGCCAAATTACAAGACACCTTGGGAACGAGTGGTGATACACTCAAAAAGGAAAGAACACTTCCTTAGCAGTTTGCTAAACAACTGGGTTGTTTAATGGAAATGTTTGTGCTTGCTAGAGATTTTAGGGCTCTGTTTGAATTATGAATTACAAATTAAATGAGTACCTATACTTCAGGTTAAAGGCCTGAAGGAAGAGGCAGTTTTAGTTACCCCCGACTACCTGCCTAACCCTAACCAAGGGGGTTGTTGACCGCGCCGGGAACATGGACTGAACCCGCCACGAGAGGTCTCTCCGTTGAGTTCTACTTGGAGCAGGAGGACGCTTGGGTGCCAGGGGGGCTCTGGCCGTAAATCCCTCGCCTTCCGGGTCCTGCACAAGAGGCTAACGTGACTCGGGATTGGATCTCGAGGCCCGCATACTAGTTGACGGGCGGAAGCTTGGAATAGTAATCCCTGGGATTACTGGATAGCCTTCGGGCAGATTATGGACAAGCCTATGAGCGGAACTCCTTGTATTTCAAAGATAAAATGATGAAATGTTAAAAGAACTTTCTTGATATTGTTTTTCTATGTCAAGTGATAAGATTACGTGAAGAAACCAGTGCTTAACAGGGTTAATTAAAGAAGCTGATTGTTATATGTCAAATTAATGTGTTAGATAATTACATAACTAAAACAAACCGAGGAAAGTGCGGAGGATGGGCCATGGGTCCGTCCTACGGTTGGGTGGTCCCGGTTAGCTGGGAACTTTTCTCAAAAATCTCGAAGAACAGCGGAATGAACATCATCATCAAAACGAATAACGAGAACGATGACCTAGAGTTACATCTTACCCGATTTATGCTGTTTTAGGGGAACGGAATGGGACTATGCCTTATGGCAGAGAGGTTGAGCTTTGCATCCCTCTTGTTTCCCATTCTCCTTGAACCAAGTGCAGCGTGAAGCCGCTTCGGACCTGGCGTTTGTGCATAAAGTAGTTCGCTCGGGTCTGACGCTAGTTGCTGTTAGCTAATGACCAAACAGGAAAACCCTAATTCCGGTCGATCCTAAGTGGGAAACGGCCAGGATACTTCCGCTACGTGGCAGACGCGGGAAGACCTAGATCACAAAACCCGTACATTCCATGGGAGTGCCGGGCGGAGTTTTCTAGACATCCTTTCCGATGGACTGCTAAGGCGTGTCCTGGATGATACTAGGGGACACGTTACACTGCTCAATGGTGTCTCCATGATGTATAGACAACCCATCATCTCCTCCAATTTTCATATCACGGAAGAAGAAGGTAAGGAAGAGGAAAAGGTTAAGTAAGAGAGAAGCTTCACCTCCAAAGTCACTCACTATCATGATCTTGCTCTCCCTCCCTCTCAAGATGATGGACAAGAAAATAGCATGAATCCGCTTCGGACCTGGCGTTTCTGCGTAAAGTAGTTCGCTCGGGTGTGACACTAGTTGCTGTTAGCTAGTGACCCATTAGGAAAACCCTAATTCCGGTCGATCCTAAGTGGGAACGGCCAGGATACTTCCGCTACGTAGCAGACGCGGGAAGAACTAGATCGCAAAACCCGTAACATTCCATGGGAATGTCGGGTGGAGCTTTCTAGACATCCTTTCCGATGGACTGCTAAGACGTGTCCTGGATGATACTAGGGGACACGTGACAAAAGAAGGCCATCCGATTCTCACCAATCATACATAACATTTGGTTGGCTAATCCATGTCAAAGAAAAATCTAATCACAAGCCAAGGAAGTGAAACAAAAGCAAAAGGACTAGGCTCACAAAGCATCTCCCAAAAACTAGCACTCGATGTCATGCAAGGAAGTGAAACAAAATTACACCCAAGAAGTACCAATCACAAAGCAATCCTCAAGGTGAATGATCTGATATTTCTTGGGAAGGATGTAGTTGCCCCTTCTCAAATACCTCTTCCCATAGTCCCCCATTGAATGGAAAAGCTAGTAGGTTGTCACCATGAGGCTAGAGAAGAATCTCTTAGATGGGGGTAGCCACATTGGGCTGCCTTACCTTGGATCAAAGGTTTTGTCTTAGTAGATATAGCTAAATATCCCACATGTTGGGTTTTCTTTCAAGAACAATCTTAAGTGAAATTCCCTTCTTGCCATGAACCCAATGGTGGTTCATATTCTTCTTTCCTTCCTTCATCACGAGGGCATTAGTAGTCAGTATCCCCTATAGCTTACCTTGGACTTGCATTGATAACTCTTCATGAAGTATTACAACACCAACTTCTAGAAAAGATAATCAATCCTAGATACATAGATCACTTTTATCAATACACAAAGGCTTAATATGAGGTTTGGGCCAATTCCTTCCATGTGTAGGTGAGGTTCTAAAGTTGAGTTTGAAGAGTAATGGCACAAAAAGAAGAACTCCATTCATAAAGCTATTATAACACTTCCCAAATCTCATAAGATATTTGAAAGATTGTACAATGAGGGTTTGCCTTTGAAACAAGGCTAATGAAAAATGGAGGTTACCTTTGAAGTAAAGCTCATAAGCAATGTAGTAAAAGCCTTGATATACCTCTTCTACCACTCTTCAAGTGACTCCAAAAAGTGCTCCTCTTGGCTCTTTGTTATATGTTTGTGGTGCTCTCATTTAGGTTCTCGACATGAAACAATGCTTCCACAAATTATTGCAAACAACCCATAACTTTTAGTGCCACCAAACATATATTTTTATTTTTAGAATAGTATGCATCAAGAGTGAGTCCCAACTATTTTAGCTCGTAGAACTCATTTATTTTCTACGTGCGATATGCAGGTGGTAAGTATCTTCCCTGCACGGCTTTCTTTAGCTTCTCCTAGGTAACGGATCCTTCCGCGATCCCTTGATCTCTGCACCATTGCTTCCACCAAAGCCTTGCTTCGCCGGTGAGCTTCAGCTTGGCGAGCATAGCTTGATTGGTAGGTGCAGTACCGGTTGCTTCAAAGTAATCCTCCATGGATTCAATCCAAATTTCAGCATCTGCTTGGACGGACTTGCCTCTCCCGTCAAATTCGGGTGGCTTAATCTGCTTGAGAAGAAATTTCTTCTTCTGGATTACAGCAGTACTTGATGTAGGAAGCGAACTGGGAACCTGTACGTGGGGTTGTGCCTGGACAAAGTTTTCTTATCGTTATTACTCGTTAAATGCTGTGATTCATTTTCGTTTCCATTTCAGCCATCAATCCAAGTAATCTAACCACTTAACTTCTTATCAATTCTCAACTACGGAACATACATTGATAAAAAGAAGTCTTATTGTATTTATATGGGCATAGCCCTTTCGAAATACAACATGTCTTGGAATGATAAGCCAACTGTTTACATTTAGTTTGGGGAGAATAATGTTGTATTACATTTATCTACAGGAACTGGATAATAGTATGGTTTCGGGTCATGGATCTTCAAGAATCGGTAAATCATTGGAAGTTCAGGGTATCCTTTCCTTTGGAACCCATTCTTCTCATGGCGCCCCAACACTTTAATCCTATCAGTGGGGATTACACGGATTACCTCCTCAAATACATATGAGTTCAGCTCAACCCTCCGACCTTGAATATGTAAAGTTGAGTTTACGTGAGCTTCTACAAAAATGAACAGCTTCACGACTTTCAGGTCTTCCAACCACTTGATCCTCTTTAGGTTGGTTTATTGGTATGCAAACCGGTGGGCAACTATATAGTAGATTCCTGAGGCACTCATCCATCTTCGTTCCATGTACAAAGGCGATGGATTATAGATTCGCTCTAGAATGTTCATCATCTTAACCCTTTGTCGATAATTCGGGGAATGCATCGCAGTCATAAACATGACTCGAAATACTAAGAACTTGTTCCATGCTTCATAATTCTGCAAGACAGCATTGAAAGTAAGAAAATGTTCGAAACAACCACATTTGCTTTACTTCATCTTTATTAAGATTTCATAAAAACAAATCCTTCATTGGTTCACTCTGATACCAACTGTAACGTGTCCACTTGTTATCCTCAGGACACGTCTTAGTAGTCCATCGGAAAGGATGTTTAGAAAGCTCCGCCCCGCACTCCCATGGAATGTTATGGGGTTTGCGATCTAGGAATTTCCTTGTCTGCCACGTAGCGGAAGTATTCCAGCCATTCCCACTTAGGACCAACCTGAATTAGGGTTTTCCCTATTGGTCATTTCCTAACGGCAACTAGCATCGAACCTGAGCGAACTACTTTACGCAGAAATGCCAGGTTCAAAGCGGATTCACGCTACACTTGGTTCAAGGAGAATGGGAAACGAGAGGGATGCGAAGCTCAACCTCTCTGCCATAAGGCATAGTCCCATTCCGTTCCCCTAAAACAGCATAAATTGGGATCATCTATAACTTAGACTCTACGTCAACGCTCTTTCTATTCGTATTCTCTGAATGATCTTCCTATTGTCTATCTTGATTAAGAAAAGTTCCCGGCCAACCGGGACCACCCATCCGTAGGATGGACCTATGGCCACATCCACCGCACTTTCCTCAGGTTATTTTAGTTATTTAATTACCTAACACATTTAGTTGGACATGTATCAATCAACTTCTTTAATTAGCCCGTTAGGCACTATTCCTTCACGTAATCATAGCACTTGACATAGAAAAGCAATGTCAAACAAGTTCCTTTTTAACAGGTTATCATATTTATCTTTGAAATACATAAAGTCCAGCCCGTAGGGTTATCCACAATCCGCCCGAAGGCTATCCAGTAATCCACAGGGATCAATAATCCAAGATTCTGCCTGTAGACTAGTATGCGGGCCTCGAGACTGAATCCCGAGTCACGTTAGCCTCTTGTGCAGGGCCCAGAAGGCGAGGGATTTACAGCTAGAGCCCCCCAGCACCCAAGCATCCTCCTGCTCCAAGTAGCGCTTAACGGAGAGACCTCTCACGGCGGGTTTGGTCCACCTTCTTGGTGCGGTTAACAACCCCCTTGTTTAGGGTCAGGCAGGCAGTCGAGGGTAACTGAAGCTGCCTCTCCCTTCAGGCCTTCAACCTGAAGCATTAGATATCCATTTATCCTTTAATTCTTTGATCAAACAAAGCAAAACAATGCTCCTAAATCTGTAACAAGCACAATCATTTCCATTGGTTGTTAATGTTGGCCAACTACTAAGGAGTGAATGCTTCTTTCCGAATGCATCCAGCACTCAATCCGGGATTACTTACGACTTGGCAAGATCCCCTATATCCTGGGTTAGGGCCGTACCCTATTAACCCGACTTGGTCAATACCTTAAGTTCATATGTTATTCCACTGTATTGGTTGGTCTCTTGCTTTCAAGCAATTATCTTTACCCAAGAAAGATACTATATTAGGACAATTATTCATCCTCTTGCAAGATAACTTGCGTAAGAGTCTGCCAACCTCATTCCGAGGAATTTGGCCATTTCCTTGTGATCAATTCACAAGATCGTGTGACTCTACCACTTGTTGCACAAGTGTCGCATCAAGCTATGGGACTATTTACCCTTCGAATGGAGTCACGAAACAATCTGTTCATGATTACATTAGGCTAACGTTGTCAGTCCTAGGGTTCAAAGTTCCATCTTTTTTTAGCGAGAGATTCTTAGGGAAAAACCCTAGATCACTTCTCAAGTAAGTTCGAATGTCCCTACATTCCATGAATGTGGGCAAGTCTTTAGGGTATAGGAGTTTCAGCCTTGGCAATACGAGCGACTAGGTCACGTGTTAAATCCTAGTTAGTTCTTTGGAATTGAATTAACTCTTCCTAAACGAGTCCCTCCACGGTTTTTAGGTGTTTAGGTTTAAGCCAACTTGTATATTCTTGAAGGTAATTACACTATCATTTCCATAATCACATAACTCATTTTCTAGGCATAAGTTGATTTTCAAACTCTAACTTTTTGGTTTAAGATCAAGCATAGGTTAGGTTATAGCCTCATTCCCATTTAATCATCGAACAAGATTCATGCTAAAACCTGCAGCCGTTTACCACGTTCATTTTCGAATGAATTTGTCGTATGCAGAACTTACACACTCTTTCATTGATTTAAGTTTTTAGGCCACTTGCCTGGAGTAAAATCTTCTTCATGCAACCCTAGCAATTTCCTACGGTTTCTAGTAACTTTCTTTAGGAATTATTTCGAAAAATATGTTCAATAATGCAATATGCGGTTTTTATCCCTTTCATTCTTAATCGAAGTATACTTTCATAATTCCGTTTTGTAAATATGGACATTAATCAAATTTCAATTTATTGCAATTCATAAAACTACTTGCTAGAAATGCATATCAATTTTCTGCTCACTTTATTTTATTCATTTTATTGAAAATACTAATGGCCGAACTCTTCTGTCTCGTGAGCTAATTCTTTCAAAATTAACCCAAGTATTTAAGACGAAAAATGCATCGTATCTCCAAAAATTATCCACGCACGATTATAATAACATAAAATAAAAATTAGGAAGGAAAACCTGGACTTGTGGTGAGATTTCCACGTGGATGCTAGGAGACGATCCTCCTGCGGTTACGCCTTGTGCTTTCTTAGGAGCTATCGCGAATGCAGCCTTTCCATCTTGGATGCGGCTTTGCGAACTCCCTTTTGAAATTCCACCGTCCTTTATGAGTTTTCTTTTCCTTTCTTTCGTGGAAGCTCTTTGAAGGGATATTTCTGTGGAGGAGGGGAGAAACCCACGGAAAGGGTTTAAAAACCGGGAAGGGGGTATTTTAAAAACCTGTGCGAGTAAGGCCCATTAAAGCCACGGGAAAGGGCTTAATGGCTTTTTAAGGACCCACAGGAAAGGGGAAAATAAAAGGTGTAAAAGACCCTTAGGAGGGGCTTTTGTATGGGGGAAAAAAGGTGTTAAGGACCCTTAATAGTGGATTTTGTGTGGGGGCTTAAAGAGGAGTCTCTTTTTTTTTTGTGTGGGGGGAAAACAAAGGTATGAAAGGGGCTAAAGAAGGAATTTTTGCATGGGGGGGGGGGGGGGGGGGGGAACAAAGGGTTTGAAAAGGGGCTTCCTAAGGGCTTTGGAAGCTTCTCAAGAAGCTTCCAAAGATTCTGGAGGGTGAATTCACCACGTGCAAGGAAAGGGGATGTCGATGGCAGCAGCTTGCGATCCAGGCGGCAGTTGGCGATGTGTCTCCTTTCCCAGCTGTGGTGGCGTCTGCTGTGGTAGCTCAGAGTCGACTGTTGGCGTGTCTCATTTCCCAGCGGCCAGCAGGGTCTTGGCTCCTCCCTCTCTCTTCCACGACCACCCTCTCCCTCTATTTCATGGCCACCCAGCAGCAGAGTCTCCACTCTCTCCCTCTATGCTCGGCGGCGACAGAATGACGGCACTCCTCTCCTCTCACGACCACTGCAACGACAACAGTCTCAGGCTTTTCTCCTTCTCACTCAGCGGTGACCTCCTGCTCTCACGACCCTCAATTTAAATAGGTGAGGGGAGGGGATCCTCCCTCCCCTACGTGGCATCTCGCATGCCCTCTTCCCCCCTGCAAGCTGCATCGAGGAGCTTGATCATACCTTCTATTCCCCTCCCCCTCCAGCACGACAGTTGGCTGGGGGGATAAGGGGAATAATAATAATAAAATCTGTCATTATCCTAACCTTATAGCCTCCTGAGAGGAGATTCGTATGTGGAATGCGTGTTTTTATTTCGGAATTGTTACATTGACTAGGCATTACAACTTATTGGTCATGAAGTACATGGTTAGGATTTGGTACATACTTCTTTAATAGGCTGATATGGAATACATTATGAACATTTAGGTTCTCAAGGAGTTGCAGTCTATAGGCACTAGGTCCTAGGCACTTGAGGATCTTGTACGGTGCACAATACCTTGGACTTAGCTTCCTCTAATCTCCTAAGGATATGGAACTCTTCTTTGGACATACATGAATGAAGACCGTGTCTCCTTCCTCGAAAATTCTATCTTGACGCTTTAAATCCGCATATGCCTTCTGTCTATCCTTGGTGGCTTGGATGTCCTGTCTTATCGACTTTATTTGGTCATCCATCTCTTCCAACATCTACCTTGAAGCATCAACCCTTAAGGTTGGATCTGAGAAGTTTAGGGGACTTCGACAGTCATGACCATACAATGCTTGAAAAGGGGTCATCTGAATGCTTTGTTGGTAAGAAGCATTGTAGGCAAATTCAACCAAAGGCAAGTATTGAATCCACCTTTTTGGCTCATGACAACAGTATGTCCTAAGCATATCCTCGATGACTTGATTGACTCACTCCGTTTGAACATCATTTTGGAGATGGTAAGCTATACTAAAACAGAGTTGAGTCCCAATGGCTTCAAAGATAGCTCTCCAAAAGTGTGATGTGAAGAGAGAATCATGATCACTAATTATTCTTCTAGGTAACCCATGTAGCTTGAATATCTCCTTGATAAAAAATCTTGCAATGTCTGAGGCTTTATAGTTTGTCTTTACTGGAACAAGGTGTGCAACCTTAGTCAGCATGTCCACCACAACCATCATGGAGTTGTATCCTCCCTGAACTTGGGTTAGGCCAACAACAAAGTCCATACTGATGAATTCCCATTTCATTTGGGGAATGTCAAGTCGTTGCAACTTCCCTGGCATCTTGACATGTTTGGCTTTGATACGTTGACAAGACAAACACTCAGTGACATATTTGAGAATGTCACCTTTAAGCCTCTCCCAATGGTAGCTCTTCCTAACTGCATTGAGAGTCTTGGCATACCTAGGATGTCCTAAGAAAGGGGAATCATAAGCTTCCCACAATATCTTCTGCTTAAATGACTGGCTTGCCGGTATACATAGCCTCGTCCTATAGTAGACAAGTCCATTATTGATAGAGAATTCATGATACTTAGCCTGCATCTTTTGGTCTTGATTCTTGATAGAGATCTCCCTTAGCATCTTTTGATAGGTTGGATCATGACATGCTTCCTCTCTAGCTAATTCAAGTATTGGATTGTTTGGCATGGATACCTTTGTGGCTAGAGATCTAGTTGTTGATGGATTTTGCAAGATTAGAGAATTAAGGAATGCCTTGCGACTGAGTGCATCGACAACTACATTCTCCTTTCCAGGTTGGTACTTGATTTCAAAGTCATACTCCTCCAGCACTTCAATCCACCGACGTTGCCTCATGTTGAGTTCGTTCTAGGTAAAGATCCACTTGAGACTCTTATGATCAATCACTAGAGTAAACTTGTTACCCAATAGATAGTGTCTCCAAAGCTTTAGAGCATGGATGATAGCTAATAATTCTAAATCATGGGTAGCATAATTCTTCTCATGACTCTTCAATTTCCTTGAAGAGTATGCTACAGGATGACCTTCCTGCATGAGCACACAACCTAAGACAAGTGCACTAGCATCAGTTACTACCTCGAACTCCTTACTAAGGTCTGGAAGTTTTAGGATAGGTGCTGATACCAAACTTTGCTTCAATCTGTCAAAGCTAGTTTGTTCGGGAGTTGACCATGAAATGGATGTTTGCTTCTTCAGTAAGTCCGTTAGAGGTGCTGCAATCAAAGCATAGTTTTTTATGAAGACCCTATACCATCCTGTCAATCCAAGAAAACTGTGTATTTCTTTGACAGTTGTTGGTATTGGCCATTCTAGCACATCTTTGACCTTGGCTAGGTCCACTGAGATTCCTTTCGCTGATACGATGAGTCCCAGATATTCAATCTGACACTTGAAGAATGCACATTTCTTCATCTTAGCATATAGCTTATGTGCCCTCATTGTCTCAAGGACAATCCGAAGTTGGGACTCATGATCTTCCTCCTGTTTGGAATAGACTAAAGTGTGGCCAAAGAAGACGAGTACGAAGTCATCAAGTTATAGCCTAAAGATATCCTGCATTAACTTGTTGAAGGTGGCAGGCACATTGGTAAGCCTGAATGACATAACTAGGAACTCAAAGTGCCCATATCTTGTGTTGAAGGCCGTCTTTCGGATATCTTCGTCCTTGATTCTTATCTGATACTAACCAGACCTGATATCAATCTTGGAGAATATCTTCGCACCCTGAAGACGATCAAGAAGCTCATCTATTCTAGAAATAGGGTGCTTATTCTTGACAGTTGATTGATTCAACCCTCTGTAATCAATACACAGTCGAAGCGTTCCATCTTTCTTTTTCTGGAATAGTACTGGAGCTCCCCATGGTGAACTGCTAGGATGGATGTAGCCCTGATCTAGCAGTTTCTTGAGTTGTTCCTTCAACTCAATTGCTTCCAGTATGGACATTTTATAATGTCTCTTTGCAATTGGCGCAGCTTTTGGTACTAGCTTAATCTCATGATCCACTTCTCTTTGAGGCGGGAGTTCTATCAAATACGTCCACGTATTCCTTTAGCCATGAAGGTCCTTCACTAGACTCCTGCTTCTGATCTAACTTGTTGAGCTTAATCAAGTAGACAGGTAGTCCTTTTCTGACTCCCTTTATAATCCGAGATGCTTTGGCCAATTGGATTTTTGGATTTCTAGCCTCAGCTTGAGTTGTGACCAATTCCTCTTCAAAGTTTTGAAAGGACATTTGGCCCTTTCCACAATGAATGTGGGTGTCATTAGGCTTAAGCCAATCCATTCCAAGTAGACACTCATGGATACCTAAATTCATGACTCTGAATTTGACGGAAGTCGTCTTTCCACCCAGAAGGAATTCCACCTTAGTAGTTTGCCTGGTACAAGTAACCTCACGACCATTTCCCAATTCCACAAGCAAGATAGGTGCTTCTACTGTGGCTATTCCTAATCTTTTTGCACAAGCTGGTGAGATAAAGGAATGCGTACTGCCACAATCAATCAAGGTTTTAAAATCTTTACCTTGGAAGAGCGGCATGAACTGTCGCCCTTTCAAACTCTGCTTCCATGGTCGGATCTTCTTCTTCTTCGCACATTTGCCTATTGGCAACGCAGGCGGTTCTTCCTCTGCCTCGGGTAGTGGCTCCCTGACCACGGCCAGTTCCTTGGAAAGGTGCCTAGCGATGTCCTCCTCCAAGCTTAGGACATTGCCTCTTGAAATGACCGGGCTCGTTGCAGTGGAAACAATGGAGGTTTCGGCCATTGCTTTGAGTAGGGACAAAGTTTTTGACATTATTAGTCCTTGCTTTCTTTCTTTGTCCCTAATTTTGACCTTGAACTCTCTTCATTTGAGGCCTAAATGCTCCTCTCTTTGGGTCATTATAATACCAAGTTTTGTTACCTGTTGGTCTAGCCTGCACCTCCTGAATTATAGGGGTAGCTCGAATGAGTGTGTCCTCTAGATCTAATGGCCGCATAGATTCGAGACGGGTATTCACTAGTGGGTTTAAACCAGCATAAAATTTTGACACCTGCTATGTCATGTTCATCTGTGGCACATACTTAAGAAGTGAGACGGATCTAGAATAGTATGCATCAAGAGTGAGTCCCAACTGTTTTAGCTTATAGAACTCATTCATTTTCTGCGTGCGATACGCAGGTGGTAAGTGTCTTCCCTGCATGCCTTTCTTCAGCTTCTCCTAGGTAACGAGTCCTTCCACAATCCCTTGATCTCTGCATCATTGCTTCCACCAAAGCCTGGCTTCGCCGGTGAGCTTCAGCTTGGCGAGCATAGCCTGATTGGCGGGTGCAGTACCAGCTGCTTCAAAGTAATCCTCCATGGATTCAATCCAAATTTTAGCATCTTCTTGGAGAACCTGCCTCTCTCGTCAAATTCGGGTAGCTTAATCTGCTTGAGAAGAAGCTTCTTCTCTTGGATTACAGCAGTACTTGATGTAGGAGGCGAACTGGGATTTTGTACCTGGGGTTGTACCTGGATAAAGGTTTCTTAACGTTATTACTCGTTAATCGTTATGATTTATATTTCATCTCCATTTCAGCTATCAACCAAGCAATCTAACCACTTAACTTCTTATCAATTCTCATGACAAAACAGACATTGATAAAAGAAGTCTTATTGCATTTATATGGGCATAGCCCTTTCGGAATACAACATTTCTTGCGATGATAAGCTAACTATTTACATTTAGTTTGGGGAGAATAATGTTGTATTACATTTATCTACATGAACTAGATAATAGTATGGTTTCGGGTCATGGATCTTCAGGAATCGGTAAGTCATTGGAAGATCAGGATATCCTTTCCTTTGGAACCCATTCTTCTCATGGCGCCCGAACACTTTAATCCTGTCGGCAGGGATTACACGGGTCACTTCCTCATATACATATGAGTTCATCTCAACCCCCTGACCTTGAATATGTAAAGTTGAGTTTACGTGAGCCTCCATGAAAATGAACAGATTCACAACTTTCAGGTCTTCCAACCACTTCATCCTCTTTAGGTTGGTCTGAAGGTATGCAAACCGGTGGGCAGCTATATAGTAGATTCCTGAGTGCCAGTCCATCTTCGTTCCATGTATAAAGGCAATGGATTATAAATACGCTCTAGGATGTTCATCCTCCCAACCCTTTGTTGATAAACCGGGGAATGCATCGCAGTCATAAACATGACTCGGAACACTAAGAACTTGTTCCATGCTTCATAATTCTACAAAACAACATTGAAAGTAAGGAAATGTTTGGAACAACAACATTTTCTTTACTTCATCTTATTAAGATTTCATAAAAACAAATCCTTCGTTGGTTGGCTCTGATACCAACTGTAACGTGTCCACCTATTGTCTTCAGGACACATCTTAGCAGTCCATCGGAAAGAATGTCTAGAAAGCTCCGCCTGGCACTCCCATGGAATGTTACGGGATTTGCGATCTAGGAATTTTCGCATCTGCCACGTAGTGGAAGCATTCCGGCCGTTCCCACTTAGGACTGACCTGAACTAGGGTTTTTCCCTATTGGTCATTTCCTAACGGCAACTAGCGTCGAACCCAAGCGAACTACTTTATGCAGAAATGCTAGATCCGAAGCGGATTCACGCTGCACTTGGTTCAAGGAGAATGTGAAACGAGAGGGATGCAAAGCTCAACCTCCCTGCCATAAGTCATAGTCCCATTCGGTTCCCCTAAAACAGAGTAAATCGGGATCATTTATAACTTAGACTCTAGGTCAGCACCTTTTTTCTGTTGGTATCCTTTGAAACGATCTTCTCGCTGTCCATCATGATTGAGAAAAGTTCCCGGCCAACCGGGACCACCCATCCGTAGGACGGACCCATGGCCACATCCACGCACTTTTCTCGGGTTATTTTAGTTATTTAATTACCTAACACATTTAGTTGGACATGTATCAATTAGCTTCCTTAATTAGCCTGTTAGGCACTTGTTCCTTCACGTAATCATAGCACTTGACATAGAAAAGCAATGTCAAACAAGTTCCTTTTCAACAGGTTATCATATTTATCTTTGAAATACATAAAGTCCAGCCCGTAGGCTTATCCACAATCCACCCGAAGGCTATCCAGCAATCCACATGGATTACTAATCCAACATTCTACCCGTAGACTAGTATGCGGGCCTCGAGATCCAATCTCGAGTCCGTTGGCCTCTTGTGCAGGGCCCGAAAGGCGAGGGATTTATGGCCAAAGCCCCCCCTAGCACCCAAGCATCCTCCTGCTCCAAGTACTGCTCAACGGAGAGACCTCTCGCAACAGGTTCGGTACCATTGGTCGTTATTTTTGGCCAACTGCTAAGGAGCGAATCCTTCTTTCCGATTGCATCCAGCACTCAATCCCGGATTAATTGCAACTTGGCAAGATCCCCAAGGGTTTATTTGTTAACCCTATATCCTAGGTTAGGGCCCTACCCTATTAACCCCCGACTTAGTCAATACCTTAAGTTCATATATTGTTCCAATTTATTGATTGGTCTTTTGCTTCCAAGCAAATATCTAATCCCCGTATCTTGGTCACTTTACCCAAGAAAGGTACTATATCAGGGCAATTATTCATCCTCTTGCAAGATAAACTTGCATAAGAATCTGCCAATCTCATTCCGAGGAATTGGCCATTCCCTTGTGATCAAATCACAAGATCATGCAACTCTGCAACTTGTTGCACAAGTGTCGCATCAAACTATGGGACTATTCTACCCATCAACGGTGTCTTCTTATCACGGTATCATGATTAGATATAACAATCCGTTCCTAATTGTATTAGGCCGACATTGTCAATCCTAGGGTTCCAAATTCAAACCGAGTTTCATCTTTTTAGCAAGAGATTAAAAACCCTAGATCATTTCTCGCAGGTATGTCCTACTGTCCCTACATTCCGTGAATGTGGGCAAGTCTTTAGGTTTAAGAGTTTCAGTTTTTTGGCAATAAAAGCGATTAGGTAATGTTCTCAACGAGCTAACCCTAGTTAGCTCTTTGGGATATGTTGCATTGAATGAACCCTTCCTAAACGAGTCTCTCGCGGTTTTTAGGTGTTTAGGTTTAAACCAATTTAACTTGTTTATTCTTGAAGATAATTACGCTACCATTTCCATAACCACATGATTCATTGCCTACCTATAAGTTGGTTTACAAACCCTAACTTTCTAGGTTATGATCAAAGCATAGGTTAAGTTATAGCATATTTCCAATTGATCATCCTATAACATGCAAACAAGATTCATACTACTAGACTTTAGGGTTTTATGTTTAAACATGCAGCCTTTTTCTACTTTCATTTCCAAATGAATTTGTCGTATGCATAACTTACACAACCTTTCGTTGATTTAAGTTTTTTTGGTCACTTGCCTAGAGTTAAATCTTCCTCATGCAGCCCTAGCAATTTCCTACGGTTGTTAGTAACTTTCCTTAAGAATCATCTTGAAAAAAAAAAGTTCAATAATGCGATAAGTGGTTTATTCCTTCCATGCTTAATTGAAGTGTACTATCATCATTCTGTTTTGTAAAAATGGATATTAAATAATCTAATTTCATTTCCTTGCAATGCATAAAAACTGCTTGCTAGAAATATTATGCTCACTTTATTTTGTTTGTTTTATTGAAAAACAAATACTAATGACCGAATCCCTCAATTGTGAGCTATGAGCCAAAAATATTTTCAATCGAAAAAGAAACCATGCATCCTTATTCCTCAAATAACCCATGCATAATGGAAATATTACGACATTTAATCAAATTTACGAAGAAGAACCTAGACTTGTGGTGAAATATCCACATGGATGTTAGGAGACGATCCTCCAGCGGTTGCGCCTTGTGCTTTCTTAGGAGCCATCGCGAATTCGGCCTTTCCGCCTTGGATGCAGATTTATGATGTTGGCCATCTCCTTTGCACATGAAAATCCCTTTGTGATTCCACCGTCCTTCAGAATCGAACCTTAGAAATGGAACTTATTAATTTCTCCTTCCTTTTGTAGAAGCTCGAGAGTGCAAATTGTCTACATAGGAAGGGGTTTAGCACTTGGGCTAATTGGAAGATTGTAGGAAATCCAAGGGAAAAAAAAAGTGCTTAATGAGCCTTTTTAAAGGCCTCGGATAAGACTCCACAGGAAAAGGGGGTACTAGATGGACTTTAGCGGATTGAAAAAGGGCAAGGGCGTAAAAGGTCTTCTAGAGGGATTTTTATTGTGGTGGGGGAGGGGAGAAACCCATGGAAAGGATCTGAGACTTGTGTGGAAACCTCAATGGAAGGGGGTTAGGTGGAATTTGCAAGGAAATGGGTGGAAAAATCCCGTAGGGCAGGGGGGTATAGAACCATGATAGGGCCTTTTGGAGGAGGCCCACAAGAAAGGATTAAGGGCCTTTGAATTCTGAGGGTGGGGAAAACCCACGGAAAGGGTTTTAAATCGTGGGAAAAAGGAAAAGTGGTTATAAGAACTTCAAGAGTAAGGTTTAATAAAACCATGGGAAGGGGGCTTAATGGCCTTATACAAGATTGGCTGAGACCCCATGGGAAAAAGGGGGGAAGCAAGGGGTGTGGAAGACCTTCTAAAGGAAGGCTTTAAAGAGGCCACATGAAGGGGGGCTTCTTAGGAGGTTTTAGAAGCTTCCTAAGAAGCTTCTAAAGCTTCTGAAAAAACGTGGAGGCCCACGTGGAGGAAGGGAAAGGCAGCAGATCAACGGCGGCGTGTTTCCCTGTGGCAGCGGCGCTGTTGCAACAGCTGATGGCTTGCTTCTTCTCTCGACCGCGGGACATCGTGGACACTTCTCTTACCATCACCAATAGCACCAACAGTCGGGCCAGTCCTCCCTCGATCCTTCCCCTCTCAATTTACAGCATGAACCCCTATCTCACAACCTTCCTCCTCTCCGTCAGTTGTCGACAGTATGGCGGCTTTTCCCTCTAGCTCTACAGCAGCGACGCCAGTATCTCAGCAGCGTGGCGGCTTACTCCTGGGCAGCGTTACACAGAATCCCTCTGGCTATCACCTCACACACTCGTCGGCAATCTTCCCCTCTCCCACTCCTCAACAACAGCTTATATAGCTAAGGGGAGGAGATCTCCCTCTCCCATGTGGCATCAAGCATGGTCTCCACCCTCTTGCGAGCTCCAACAAAGGAGCTTGATGGCCCTTGCTATTCCCTTCTCCTCCAGCATGACAGTCGACTGGAGGAGAGAGGGATAATTAATTAAAAAAATCTGGCATTATTCAACTAATGACCTCCTATTAAGAGGAGGTTCATGCGAAGAACGCGTGCTTGGTAATCGAGAATGCTACATGTAGTCAATATGTAATTGCTTTATGGAACACTATTCAACACATGGTACTAGGAGGTAGTGGTATGCTACCTCTGGCACCTAATTTTTTTCCTCTGCAACTGTCGTCGCTAATTTAACTACATAGGTCGTTATCTATGAGTGTTGGTATATACGTCGAAAAGCATCGCAATCTGCATCACTTTGTGATGCATTATATATTGTGGATTAATCTCTTGTTATTTATATTACAAAGTCCATTCAATGCTCCATTGTGTTAGGACGATAGCGAGAGGCTATGGCATGCACTTGGATTCATGGAGTGCACATCATTTCCTTTTTCGGCCCATGATCCATGCAGGCTCTTTCCACGTAGCATTCCTCAAATATATTTTTCATCTTCTATATAAAATCATATTTTGCAATATTTATAGATACATTTCCATGTTTGTTTCACAGTCTCCTCTCTATGGTTCAATGTAGTTTTATGAGTTGTCATCATCAGTCTTGTAGTTAATTGAATATTGAATCAAAGACCCTTTTTTTCTAGCATCTCATGATGCATCTGTCTTGATGATGATTGTCTATTCAATATGTAATTGCTTTATGCAACACTATTCAGCACATGGTATTGGGAGGTCACAGTGTGCTGCCCCTACTAACTAAATTTTTTTCTCTACAACAATCGTCGCTAATCACATCACTAATTTATTTTAATTTGTTACTATTTGCGTTGATATATGCATTGAAAAGCATCATTATCTGCATCACTTCTGCAATGCAAATAGCGACACTAATTGCTGCAAATTTGTAAACATGCATATATCAATGCTCTTAGCCACGATGGGGGTAAATTTTTTTATAAATATTGATTCTAGATGCATATATCAATGCTCTTAGCCATGATGTGTTTCTTTAAAAAGTAATCTTATAGATTTTAGAGCTCTAAGCTCTAATGTTTAAAGCTTTGATGGATAAAAAGCACTAGTCCTCAAAAATACTACTAGTGTAGTGGTTTTGTTATAAGTTGTGGCAAAGAAAGAAGAACCTTTATGTTGATCGTCACAATCAAAGCGCTGAAAAACTTCTTGTGTAGATAGCTCCAAGCCTTGAAAGCGACTTTGCCTAGCTTCGTTTTTGTGGGATTATGCACATGCTTATAATTAGATCCAAACAGGCCTTCTAAGAGCGATGGGGTAAAGCGTTTCTTCACTCGAAGGATGTTTGATGTGTTGATGACGACGGCCTCCAACGATGTATGCATGGATTCTCTTAAATGCTAATGCGTCCACCAATCATTGTGCTCTAATATCAATATTCGTAGCCTTTATCATATTATATAAAAATACTAAGAGAAAATATACATAGATCAAATTGCAAGGGATAAGAGAATTTCACAAAGCTTGCACTTCAAAAGAACATTCGGTACAATCTCCCCCCATGCATAGGTAGCACCTCCACCATGCATATATTTATAAATTGTATTAGGCTTTTGCGCTAAAAATACATTAAATGTATCTTTTTATGTTCTTGCTTTGCCCTTTTCTTGGAAGACTTCATTTTGGCAAAATGAATTCAACCTATTCTAATGTTTTTAATATTTTATCCTTTCTAGGCTTTTACAATAAATAAATCCAATTGCACATATGCACATGAAAAGTCCTTGCACTTGTGAGCACCTATAAAAATATAATATTTCCATCTTATAAAGCATATAGTTTCCAATACAATTTCCACTCCTATGATGTGTACAATTTTCACACATTAAAATGCACTCCCCAAAAATATTTATTCGACCTAACTTTCTCTAATAATCTATTCACTACAACACAAAACACATTAGTATCTTTCCAACTATATAGTAAGCATAATACGACCTGGCACTTGTGTACACTCATGCAATAAGTCATGGATCTTGTGATAAATTGATCAAATCCACAAGAAAATAAAATCATCTTATTTTCATAGTGATTTTTCATAAAATACTATAAATATAATAATTTTATCATAGTTAGAGTTGATGTTAGTTTACTCTTGTGTTACTCATATTGGGATAATCAGAGCTTGGCTAGTTGCATATCCACCAAGTCACCACTATTTGAAAGTTCTACTTTTCAAGAGTGAATACGTAATGCAATACCACATAGGAATCTTTTGCTGCAATTTTGATGCTTGTTCTTTGAGCTAGTAAAAGTGTTGGTTTTGGCCCTGAAAGACTTTCTACTGGGGATTTCTCACATGGAAACATAGTTACTATGCCTATAGACCTTAGTTTTGAAGAGACTTCCTATTCAAAAACACATTCAAGTATTAATGTGAGTGACAAAGTGTGATTTGTATAGTATTTGCAACAATGGTTAGAGTTGTGGGATGATCAATGCTTGGCTAGTTTCATATCAACCCTAGGGATTGTGACTATAAGAAACCATCCTTATAACATGCATTAAAAGGATATTAGAAAATACCATTTACTTATACATTAAGGGCAATAAATTCACCCCTTTTTATTGAGAGACTCACAAGTTCTTTTCAAATTTCAATAGAAAATATCATTTTATTAATATAATTCTATACATCAATCCAAATATTTATTAAATAAACTAACCCTTCTATTGATGGTATGTGTCAGGCTTACATTTTCTAAAATATACTCCCCAAGCAGTAATCATGTAACAAAAGAGATAAATTGGAACCATGGTCGCTTATGTTAAAATTGAGATTATGATGGGCTAATTTCTCATAGAATGTGCACACATAAGGTATGTATAAAGGAAATGGAATGATAGTACTCAACATCACACAATATTTATCCTTCGAAGTGAAGTTGCCACATCTCCTTGATACCTATGCTACACTTGAGTATAGTCTTGAGTTCTAGAATTAGACTTTATCATCTTTTTATGACACAAAACCATAGCCTATAAATGTGTACATAAATAAAAATTTCCTCCAATTATTGTGTATACAGAAAACTAAATAAGAGAAACCCTAGATACCCTACAAGCAATGATTTCCAAGTAGAGGCAACAAGGATCAAAATCAACTTAATTGTATTCAAATAAGTAGTAATTGCATATGAAGCACATCAACTCCAAGTACTTTCACATCTTCACCAAGTAATTAATGTAAGGCCAAATAGATCTTGAATCTATAGACACCATCACCTCAAGCCATCATCCCCATTCCTCTTCAAGAAACCACTGGCTACAACGCAAGAAAGTAAAACCTAAATAAAAGAAGAAAAGAAAAAGAAAAATTATGCACATACAAACATGGCATTGTATCTAGGGTCCTCAAGTTAATGCATACATATTCCTTGGGCTATTTCCCCTTATAAACTTAGGCCACATCAAGGGGATGATCACACTTGGGGAGTCTTGATTGGTTAGACCTATCTCCTTTAGTTAGACCTATCTCCTTTAGTCCTTGGCAAAATTTCTTTTCTACTTTCTTGAATCCCTTACTACCATGGTAACAATATAAAAAGCACACAAATCAACAAGCTATTCCAAAATCACCCATGAATGCAATCCAAATCAACATTGTACTCTCTATTCATTGTGATAAATTAGAATAGAATCTCTACCATCATGCCATGCTCCTCCAAGTAGCTCAAGGTTTCCCCAATGATCCATTGTTGAATTTACTTGCCCATAGCAATAATAATACTTTCCATGAACTTGCACCTTAACTCATCAAAATTGACAAATGTAGGTCGTTCAGTTGTATTCTAACTATATAATAGTCTATGCAAAACAACATAAACACCATATTGGGTAATATGGGAATTTCCCATAAGTTTGGGACACGTGGTTAAATCTTTGGGTTTGTCATAACTTGAACACTATAACTCCAAATTGAGTGCTCTATAGCTCAATAGATTCCATTTTTCAATCGCTTTTAATGATAGGTCACATCATATGGTTTTGAGAAACTTATGGGCATGTTATCTGGGTGCCACCTTTTTAGTATTCTAAAAATGGAAATTGGGAGATTCCCAAACTCACTAATATTGTGTTCATAGGTGAATAAAGGAGAAAAGGTAACATTGCAAATATAGAAAATATGCAAGTTTTCCTAAAGATTTAATAACTTAATCCTTTTGAACATATGTGTGAATTATTTTTCTATTAATACTATCACCATGTACTCATTAGTATTATTCTTTTGAGATCTGGGTATTGTCCTTGTGCCTTTTGCAATATTTTATACTTGAAAGAAAGACTCATAGCTTAAGAAGAGCACATGCACTAGCTTCTATTCACTTTTATAGTGGGCCATGTAATCTAAATATGTATGCATTAACTAGAAAGACTAGCCAAGAACCAAAAAGGGGGGATGGCTGCGCAACTTGAGTGAAAGCCCAAACTCAAATATATGTGTATAAAAGTTCAAAAGTGATAGGATAATATCATCCTTCTAGTGTGAAAACTTGAGAGCACTGTATAGGTAATTGGCGTCTAAAAGGTCTTAATAAACTAATGTGAAATGTGTTGTGAATTTTCCAGTGAGGTGGTAATTCTAACTTGAATGCATTGTCATTAATTTTATGAATGATCCTAAATGGTCCGTAGAATCTAGGGGCTAATTTCACAACTGGGTGTCTATCTACACTTTGGAGTCTACGTTTTTCTATTCTCAACCAAACATAGTCATCAACTTTGAAATTCATTGCTTGTCTTTTCTTATTGGCTTGCTTGGTATATGATTGCTGGGCTTTGGAAATCATGTCTTTAACCTCATCAAAAATAGTATTGTGCATACTAGCAATATCATCAGCACTCTGAATTCTATTTGACAAAGATGCAACAGGTGTCGACAATCTATAACCATAAATCACTCAAACGGTGCTTTCTTTGTAGATGTGTGTGGTGTATTGTTATATGCAAACTGTAATAAATGCAAATGTGTATCCCATGTCTGTGGTTTAGAAATAGTATAAGCACGTAAAAGATCTAGTATAGTACTGTTAGTAGCTTCTGTTTGTCCATTAGTTTCACGATGAAATGCAGATGAGAAATCAATTTTTGTGCCTAGGTTAGCAAACAAAGTAATCCAAAAGTTGTTACAAAATCTAGAATCATGATCAGAAATAATAACTTTTGGTAATCCATGGCTAGTGAAGACAGTTTTCAAAAACAATTGTGCTGCTTGTGATGCTGTTAAAGTTTTCTTACATGGAATGAAATATGCTTGTTTACTAAACCTATCTACTACTGTCCAAATCATATCATGGTTAGATTTAGTATTAGGTAAACCAGTAATAAAATCCATAGAAATTTGTTCCCATGGTCTTGATGGAATAGACAAAGGCATAAGTAATCCATACTATTTACCATGATGTCTCTTAACTCTTTGACAAATCAAACATTCAGAAACAAAGTTAGATACATCAGTGTCCATATGCAGCCAATAAAAATCTTCAGTTAATGTACGTAAAGTAGATATGATACCTCTATGACCTTGATATGGAGGACAATGAATCTCATTCAAAACAAAAGATCTGAATGGAAATGTAACACATAATCTGTTTTCATAAAACATAAATCCATCATTATAAGATAGTGAATCAATAGAAATCAAGTTATTTTGAACTAATTTATTCCAATCAGCATGAAAAGTAATATCCTGATGATAAGTATCTTTCATAGCAATCAAAGAATCAAATGATATAACAGAAATATTATGAATGGCAGATCTTCTACTTAATGCATCGGCCACTACATTTTCTTTACCGGGTTAGTATTGAATGATAGGATGAAAACTCTGAATAAAGGATGCCCATTTGATATGTCGGTCAGATATTTGGGGTTGGCTAAGTAAATGTCTAATACTTTGTTGATCGGTCTTAATCATAAATTCAGAGCCCATTAAGTAGTGTTTCCACTGTCTTAAGGCTTGTACCACGGCTAATAATTCTTTGTCATATGTGGAATATTTCAGTTCAGAGGGTTTCAGCTTACAACTAGAATAGGCTATGGGATGATTGTCTTGCATAAGTACGGCTCCTATTCCCGATCCGCTAGCATCAGTCACTACTAAAAAGAATGGTCTATTAAAATCAGGCAACTGTAGTACAGGAGCATGGGTTAATGCATGTTTCAATAAGTCAAAGGATTTCTGTTGATTATCGGACCAACGATAAACAATACCTTTCTTCAGAAGTTTGGTCAAAGGCAAAGCAAGTAATGAAAAATTACACACAAACTTCCTATAGAAACTAGCAAGACCTAGGAAAGATCGTAACTCATGCATATTTTTAGGTACAGGCCAGTTCAATATTGCTTCTATTTTCTTAGGGTCAACCTTAATTCCATCAGATGATACAATATGACCTAAATACTCAATTTCTGTTTTAAAGAACTCACTCTTTTTCAGATTGGCATACAGTTGATTATCTTTTAATAACTGGAAAACCAATGACAAATGTTCATAATGTTCTTTCTCATTTTGACTAAACACCAAAATATCATCAAAGAAGACAATAACACAATACTGATATTTTAAAAATATATGGTTCATCATTCTACTAAATGTAGCAGGTGCATTAGTCAATCCAAAAGGCATCACTAAAAATTCATAATGACCAAACTATGTCCTAAATGCAGTCTTGAATATGTCAGACTTGTCTAGTCTTACCTGATGATAACTCGATTTAAGGTATATTTTACTAAATATAGCAGAACCTTGCAGTTTATCCATAAGGTCATCGACTCTAGGAATTGGATACCTATTCTTTACAGTGATCTTATTTAAAGCTCGATAGTCAATGCACATACGATAGGTATTATTATTTTTCTTTACTAACAGAACAGGTGCACCAAATGGAGAACTACTAGGTCTAATCAATCCTCTATTTAGTAATTCCTCAACTTGACTTTGAATTTCTTTTTGCTCTATCTCGTTATGCCTATATGGTGCTTTACAAGGTGGTTGGGTACCACGAATCAAATCTATTTTATGGTCTTCTGGACGTGAAGGAGGTAAACCAGGTGGTAGATCTTCCGCAAAACAATCTTTAAAATGTGCAAGAAATTCTTTATGCCTAGGGTGCATATGATTTTCTTTAACTTGCAGTTCATTCACCCAAATGAGATAAGATTTACTACTTTTGCGTAATGCACGTTTAGCTTGAGTATGCGAAAGCAGTGGAAAAGCATTAGATGCATGCATACCATACAATGTAATATGTTTTCCTTGAAATTTAATATTAATTGAATGTGTGGAATAATCTATATCAGGGTTATGCTGATGACGCCAAGGCATACCTAAAATAATGTCACTGGACTGTAGTGGTACAACTAGAAAATTTCTTCTTTCAGTGTATTCACCAATTTGAATTTCTAAGTCATGCACTTCCTGTGTACCATTATACCTAGTGCCTAAGAATGCTGCTTTGATGCAATAATGCGTAGGTACAGTCTGTAATTTCAATTCTTTTACTAGCTTTGCAGAAATAAAATCATGAGTACTACCATCATCATGTAAAATAATCTTTTCCTTTCCATGCACTAAACATTTCATTGTCAATAAAGAATCTGGAGTTGGCATACCTGGTAAAGTATCCGAAGGAGTGGTAATGTCGTCTTCATCTTCCATGAAATCAGGCATTTCTTCATGTTCGTCATCTTCCATTGCTCCAAGGTAGTTGATATGGATAGGTGGCTTCTTCGAATGGCAATTTGCTGCTAGATGTCCAAGCTGGTGGCATTTATAACATACTATAGGTTTGGCTTTGGTTACATTGTTTGCAATGGCGGGAAGTCTAGGGACATTAGGATTTGGTTGTGGAATAAGCTTGGGGTTTTGATTGGTATTGGATGGTAAAGCAGGTGGTTTTGCCCAATTCTTACGGAAATATGATGAAGGAAAACGACCTTGATTAAATCTTCTAAAATTTTAGTTGAATTGCTTAAATCCATAGTTATCATTGGCTTGGAATTGCTGTGGACGCTTGTCTCTTCCTCGCAGCTTGTCTTCAGTGTCATGAGCTAATGAAATTGCATCTTCAAGAGTTGCAGGCTTGAACATATTAACTTCAGCGTAGTAATGCCCAAGTAGTCCAGACATATACTTGTGCTTGTGTGTCACTTCAGGTACGTCTTCAAGCACGCATAACTAGAGTAATGCATTCCAAAAGTGTTTGGTGTACTGAGGAATAGGCTCACGATCCCGTTGCTGAAGAAGGTCCCATTCCTTAATGGCTTTTTCATGAAATTGTGGAGGAAGGAAATTCTGCATAAACTTCTTCTTGAAATTCTCCCAGGTAGTGGGACAATCTATACTTTTGCGAACCACGGTCCACCAAAGAGATGCTCTATCCACTAAATGATTAGTGACACACTTGATTTTATCTTTTTCTGCATAGGTTTCCTCATGAAAGTAGTCATCAAACTGACTAATGAATGCAAGAACAGTTTTTCCCTCTCGAGTGCCATTGAAAGTACGGAATTTGAAATTTCTTTTACTTATCTTTGTTTCCTTGCGGATGGATTGAGCTTCGAGAGTTGCGTCGATGGTACGTCGAATAAGATCTTCAGATTGAGGTTCCTCTTTGTCGGTAGTCGATCTTTGTAAATTAGCCAATTGAACTTGCAATGTTTGCCTAGCTCGTCGTTCTTCATCCAACTGCATCATAATTAAGTCCAGCTTTTGCTCCATCGTAGGTTCAGGTAGGTCGCCTTCAGCCATTAAATCATCCATATGTGGTTCCGTCATCCTACAAAACTCAAAAGACCTCTCACAACACAATATTAGTGAGTTTGGGAATCTCCCAAATCCCATTTTTTGAATACTAAAAAGGTGGCACACGGATAGCATGCCCATAAGTTCTTCAAAACCATATGATGTGGCCTATCATTGGAAAGCGCTTGAAAAATGGAATCTATTGAGCTATAGAGCGCTTGATTTGGAGTTATATTGTTCAAGTTATAATAAATCCAAAGATTTGACTACGTGTCCCAAACTTATGGGAAATTCCCATATTCCCCAATATGGTGTTTCACTCTCAAAATCAAGTTAGCAGGATGAGCGTAGCTCAAGATCGGGTATACAAGGCTTATATATTTTTGGGTGTGGCTTTCAAAATCTTTGTCTTTGACTATTGCGGGATTTGTAATCATTGAAAAATCTGCGTTTTATTCTTCTTCGTATGTTGAAAATGCTTCAGCAAACCTGCATATGCGAAGAGTACCTTCCAATGAATAACTTTGCAGTTCGGAGTTTCTGCACAGGAACAGCCCTTCTATGAGTTTTGAACAAAAGTCAGTTTTGACTTCAGATGACTTGTCTGACTTGCAGAGTTGCAGACTTATGTGACTTGCAGAGTTCCAAGACTTGAAAAACTTAGTTGCTTTATCTGACTTGCAGGATTTTGACTTAGAATACTTGCAGAACTTGCAGAGTTTGGCAAACTTGTAAGACTTATATGATTAAGCTTGTTTTGAGCTTAATGGACTTAAGCTTTAGAAGGCTTAAGTCTGCCACAAATTCGAATCGATTTAGGAGGGGAGGGGCTGTTTTTTGCCGCCGATTGCTGACGCAGCATGCCGCGGCCACAAACGTCCAGATTTTGTAGCTTTAAGCTTACTTAAGCTTTTGAATTAAGCTTAATCTTTTAAAGTTATGAGAGCTTATCTCTGTTTGTTGAGACTTGTATGTGAGGATGTAGGAGTGGTCCTCCGCTGCTGTAGGCCGGTCCTTCGCGATCTGATGATGGAAACAGAGGTTGTTGATCACCAGGAATCCACCCGTATCGACCGTTTGCGATGAGATTGACCGTAGAGCTCGATCGTTCCAGGAGCTCCGCCTTCGCATAAGATGGATAGCGATTGGAAGCTCTTGATCTCAGCTTCACTGTGATACCACTGGTGCGCAGATCGGATGTTGTACGCTTGCGTAGTGAATGCCGGAAGGTCCCCAAGAACAAAAGAACTCTACTTTTTGCACAAAATTCAAGGTAAAAAGCATGAACGACATGAACAAGAGACCAATTGGGTGCAATCTCCCCCCATGCCTTGTGTGAGCACTCCACAAAGCATGTATTTTATGTATTAATCCTATTCAAGCTCAAATAATAGCCCAAATTACAAATAGCAAGCTTTTAGCTTTTGAGTTTGCTTTAGCACAAAATAGGAATAAAGCTAACAGGCGGTGCTCAAAGAGTCTGGCATGCCCAATACAATGTCCAAGTACAAATAACATAATCGTGCGCCCATGTGCATACAAAATATAGGCGCCATGCCTAAGGTATGCGCCCATCAAAATATAAATGATAAATCGAATACTCGCTATCCTCCAATGCTTTCCTCCGCTACTGCTGTTATCTCTACACATCAACTGAAGCATTCACAATCGTTAGTAAAATAATACAATTAAATCGACAAAAGTGAATACCTAGCAGTCTTCAGCTACATAAATAAATCAACTGGTTCGAAATCAATCCTAACCTTAATTTATTACGAGTGCGCACTCTAAACTCATAAACGTTTATTAATTTAATATGCATTTTGCGGAATCACCCCCTATGGAATCACCCATGTACACACTAAATTAATGAAACACCTGAAAAGGATAGGCGTCCCCATCAACTTCTCGCACAAAGAATCCACTTTGTGTATGAGCCCCGGTCATCAAAGTTTACGGAATCCACCGTAAACCTCACAAAATCCATCGTGGCACGGAATCCACTGTGAAATATGCCTCCTGGCATTAGTTTTAGCCTATATATAAGGGCAAACTTTTTTGGAACCCCACACATTGTGTGCACTTTTTGTTCACTCACTATTGTTTGGCTCTAGCTCCTTGCGAGTATTCTTGGTAGCTCGTTTTGGGGTAACTCTTATCTTATCTCCACCATTATTCAATTTACTTTCCATTTGTCCTCATTAAGCTTGTTTATGCTTTACGTTGCCTTGTTACTATGTGCATAGCATTGTGATGTTGTAAGGACATGCTCTCTCTTGCTTCAGGGGAGAAGCTTGCTAACTAGGGAACATACATGATCGATTCCCTCTAAACTAACCGATCATGAATGAAGACATTGCCAAAAATTTTGTATTTCACCCATTGTTAAGAGTCGGTGTTAATAAAAATCCTAAATTACCATATCATATTTCTCAAAAGGGAATAAAATGTTCAAGGAAATAATAGGATACCTTTGCATCTAATTAATTATCAATACTCCACGATATCATAGGAAATGGATTGATTAACCCAAATCGTGTAAAAGTTGAAGGACATATTGCCAACTTCACCTATGATCAAGCTCAATTTAGGCTAAGTGATTTGGGATATCAAGGTATCCCTTTTACAAACATGAGAAAATCAAAGTCCCAATGGAGATATGCTAGTTTCTCAAGGCATATGTGTTTTTAAGTAAGCATAAAAACTTATGTAAGTGAGTGATCAATTCAAAAGTCTAACTTTAGCAACATGGAATGCCTCAAATTTTGGTAAATTTAATATATTTATTTGGAGGCTAGTTGTGTTGAAGTTTCCATAGAGATAAACATAGTATCCTTATGCCTCTTTTATGACATAGCCCCTTATTCAATGGCGTATTTCTCATATGACACGTACATCAACAATGTCTCGATAGCAATAATTGAAATTGGTCCTTAGTTGGGTCTCTTTCTCATATCTTTGCACCATGAAAATCTAAAAATGTATTGAACCATAGTGCAAGGCAAAAACTTCATCGAGCATGCTTTCCCCCTTTGTACATCTCTCTTCAAGCTTCTCCTTACTCACAAAAAGCTTGGTACCAAGGTACTTGATGAGCTCATCCGGGATGACCTTTTGTACCATGTAAACTGGGAGTGTGCTCTTTTCTTGGATTTCTCTTTTAATCAACATTCTTTATTTTTCACATCTTCTTTCTTCTTCCTTCTATGCTCATCTTGCCTGCCTTTCTTGTGCTAAGACTATGTTTAGTGTTGTACATCTACTTTGACATGCTTGCACTTTTTATCTTCACTAATAATTAGAAGTGTAGGTCCAAAGTTTAGGGTAAGGATTTTGGGCCTCGTCTTATAATATTACCTTGTTGCTAACTCACTTGATTCTTACCAATTTAGTTTGGAAGGTTGTAGTGAGTAGGTGTTCCTTCATGTGAATTAGCATATAGGTTGGTGAACTGATTGGAGGAGGACGAAATGTCATTGATCAGCACCTACTCTTGGTGAAAGTGAAAGATTGCAATTACCTCTTATAATTTTGAGGGAAGTTACATTCATATGGGTGCTTGATGGTATGGCCAATTGCATAGTGACTTTGATTGTCATGCAAACCCTTGGTGCAAGTGGAAGGGAAATTAGGTTTCAGATGGTCTAGGTGTCATCTTGGAGCATAGGCTCGCAAGTGATTGGCATGCTAGTACACTGGCTCTTATGCTTCAAGCTTTACATGCAAATAGAGCTTGGAATGTGGAAAATATGAGAAACATTTATTGATTTAACAAAGTTTTCTCTTATATCCAAAGGAAATTTCTATAATTTTTTTTTAGTAATGTATCTTTCTAATTATATCCAAAAGTCATTGTAGTGATAGCAATGTAATCAAGTTAATCTTTCTAATAATCAAGTCACATGTTCAATTATTGCCAAAAAAGAACCATTTCATATTAGGATAGAATAGAGATAAGTGCATGAGAATTTCCTAAGTTTAAGTACTAACACAAAATCAATAAACCAACTAAAAGTGTCAACTCATCATTTATGGAGGAGCATTAGATAAATCGATGGGATTCTATGGCAAGTATATTTCCATGTATTTATGGATAATGAAAACAATACGCATGATTTGATTGGCCAACTTACGATGAGGTCTTGTCTCATCTTATGATACTTTCGTAAAAGAGAAGGTCCATCTATGTTGCTAGAATAGTGAGTAATCCAAAATGTTTTCAACCTCTTGTGATTGACCTTGCAAGGATGTTATCCAAACCTCCTATATTGTAAAGCTAAAACTGTTGGTCAATCTAATGGCCATTGTGATAGTTCTGTGCCATTTCTCTAAATGATATAGTAGTTGAAGAAAAATGCAAGACATTAACCTTTTCTAAATACCCAAAACAAACAAAAAACGGGCAATGCTCTAGCACATGCACATGCACCCTCGTTCCTTTAGAAGTTTTTGGTTAACACAACACAAATACACACACAAACACAAATTTTATGTAATGGTATATTCTTTTAAAATCTATGTGTGTGTGTGTGTGTGTGTTTGTGTATGTGATTTAATTTAGTAAATCTATTACATTTGATAGCATTGAATAGGCTCATTTATGAGGTTATCTTAAGTTTTGCACAAGCATGAAAACATTCAAGTGTCATTAAAGAAGGATAACATGCATGCACATGCATATTTAATCATCCACATGCAAAGAAATGAAGGATTGAAATCATGTGTATGTGTGTGTCTTGCATTTAAAAGTTTTATGCCTTACAAAGGTCAAGCTTCTCACCTAAGTTTACATTTGCCAGTTCGTATAAAATATCTTTCTCTTGCAATACATACCATATGCATGCACAATTTTGATAAATGAAAGTGCATCCAATTAATGCATGATTATTGAGATATCAAACATAAACCATGCATGAGAATATGAATAGATAGATATGTAGGAATTGAATTGACAAGTTTGTGTCTTAATAGTTTTGCATGTTTCTAATGTTACCATAATAAAATATCTAGATTACCTACTACATCGCACTACAACTCTATAGATCCTAATCTTTCCATTGCAAAAGTATGTTTGGTGCAAACAATGGCTACAATAATGAAAGCTTATTCCATCATTGCCTATACATGAAATAGTGTGTTCTAGATGAAAAACATGCAAGAGGAGATTGAGACATAAGCTACACTAATAACTCTCCTATACTTCGCAACATAGGTTGAGGCACAACACACTAGCATAACATGCTTGCAACAAGTGTTAATTTCTTAGCTTGTTTATATAAACATAATTGTTTTCTATGACTTTTTTTTTGTTGACTTTGCTATAGAGACACTTATTTATTTTTTTTGGCTTTATATACATTTATCTAGTAAAATTAAACTACTAGTTCATATCCAAAATTTATTACATGATAACTAGAAAAAATTGATACATTTACTAAGTAAGAGTTATTTTACTAGTTATAGCTTTATTTCTCTATGTAGTAAAATTAAAAAAATCCTACTTGCTAACTAGAAAAATTTGTTCATTTACTATATGTGGGTCCTTTTATATCTAGTCTTGTGTCTAAAGTTCCTTGTGTTCCTCGCCATCTTTTCCCTCACCATCCTCGAATGCATCCAGGTCATGGTGTCACTTCCTTTACCCCAGCATGCATTTCTCCCACTATGGCTCCTGAGCCATCGTCACCAGCTTGCAAAAATGGCATCAACCGTGGCTATTGCTTCCAACTGTCACTTTGCCACCTCAACCTTTTCCTCATCAGTCACTCGGGGAGAAGCTCGAAACCCTAGTATCTCACCTAAAGATGAAGTACAACGTGTAGGTGCAGTTTGTGGATCCTGACCTCGACGTGGGGCTCTCGAGGGTGAAGGACACCATTGTCGGCCTTGATGTGGGGATCAGATCAATAACGCATGGCAATGTTATCCATACGCGCACTTCTTCCATGAAGTCAATGCAAAGTTGATTGCAGATGTCATACATGTGAATGTGGAACTGGTTGTGAAAATGGTGTAGATTTGCTTCCAACCATGCTCAATCGCAAGCATGGTGCCATTCTGAACATCAGGTCTGAAGCTGCATTAATATTGGCATCATATCCCCTCTGTGCACTATATACTGGAACCAAAGGGTACATTGCTTCTGTTTGTGTGTGTATCAAGAGCAAGTCTCTTGCATGTGAAATTCTTCTGCATGTGTGTCTCTGGTTATCATGTAATGTTTGAGTACGTAGGCTCGTTGAGAAGTTCTATAGAAACTTGTATGTGGAGTACAAGCATAATGGAGTTGATGTGCAGGTTCAAGTATGCTCCTTCTCTTACTTAGACTAATATGTGGACAGTATATTGTTGAGGTACCATGTATGCCACTATGTGTAGCTACTTTGTTTAGTTGTCTTTAAGATCATGTTGTTTGAATTATGCGATACCTGCTAATATTTTTAACTACTCTTCGACATGGAGCAACATCATGCTTGGATTCCTCCGCCACTTAACTTGGGGTAATGAAATTTCTTTTGATGTAATTTTCAAAAAATTCTTTTGCTCTTAAAGTACTAGTATTTGAAGCCACATGAGAGCAAGATAAGAAACCCAAATATTTACTACTAGACCAGAAATAAGATATGGGGAAGGCAAAAATGTGTATGTGTTTCTTAATTCGGCTAGACACAAGTGCATACAAAGTTGTAAGAGCTTGTTCCAAGTTGAAATTTTAGACTTTGTGGGAAATTTAAGGGTTATGTTCAACACACTACTTTTGGTATGGAATGAGTATAGCAAGAAATAACTCTACATCTCTTGCATAGACCCAATTGATAAAATTGAATGGAATGCTAATGCAGTAGTCAAATATAAAGCTCTATCTTATGATTTTGAATGCGCATGCAAGCTCTTTTGAGTTTAACTATTCTGTTTTCAATGTAAGAAAGCTTTTTTCCATGAGGGTGTGTTTCATCAATCCTTTTTTGAATAGGTGTTGAGGTGCAATAAAGACCTCATCTATAATTGATAATTGAGGTGGTAATGGAGCACATGTAAGGGCATATTGTGTAATCCTTGAAAGAAAACATTTCAAGAAAGCATACCTAGATCATAAGATGTTAATGATTGTGTTGAGAGTGGAAAAAGACTGAATTTTTGTCTGATTTTTGTTGATTTTGAGGACTGAATGATTGATTTTTGATGGATTTAGAGTAATATATGGTTGTTAATGGAAGTATTTGAGAGTGTTTTGGATGATAATGATTATGTTTTGGAAGTTCATGATGATTCTCAATAGAGATATGAAGCTCTATGATGTTCTGAGAGGTTCTGATTAGTTCTGTATACTTTTTGTATAGCTTCTGTTTTGTTCTGATTTTCTTCTGTATGAAGCATGGATTGATGATTGATGAAGGTTGAGATCTTTCGGAAGCTTATTGAATAGTTTTTGATAGTTTGGAATGGTTTTAGTATGAATTATAAGGTTTTGATGACCTTCTGTAGAGTCTCTGTCTCTGCTCTGTAGCTGTTCTGTATCTATTCTGGTACTGTACTGTACTATTCTGTAGACCTTCTGTAAGTGTTCTGTAGAAAGTATGTGTGACTTAGGAAAAGTTTTCTGAATTTTGGAAAGGATGAATCTAAGTGCAAAAGAGCTAAAACAAATGGAAGAAGCAGCTGCTGAAGGCTGAAGAGAAGACTGAAGTGATAGTGACAGTAGTGAGCTATGAAGAGGCACTATAGTGGCTATGGTACCTCTTCATATTAGACATACCTCTTGGGAGGTGCATCCACGACCTAAGAAAGATTATTGAGAGTTATTATGAGAGTATTGTAGTGAGGAGATGATGTACTATTGATAGAGTGAGAGAGCCAGAGATAGCCAATTCTATCAAAATAGTGTAATTGTATATGAGAGATTGGGAGAGAGAACTATGAAGACATTGAAGATGAATACTATGTGATTGATTTCCATTCAAAGATGGTGTATTCTTCTATGTTCTTTGTTATATTGAAGTATTCTATGAAGATGTTGAAGATTATGGTTGATTCTATCAAATCTGTGGGAGATATCTACTATGATGTTGCGTGAAGAATTGTTGTTTTCTTTGTTTTGATAATCAAAAGAATGAAATAAAATCTTATTGATGTTACAAGATAGATTTTCTTGTAGTAGAATCCCCTTTTCCTTGGTGTCTCTCTTGGGGCTCCATGTTTTTGGTACGCAGCGGAAAATTTGCCATCAACAAGCATCAGAAGAGGTTGAAAATGAAGGAAATGGCATTGTCAAGAAGAGGAGAATTCAATGGATGTCTTCAAAGTTCCTTCTTCCATTGAAGAGTTGGAGATTCTCATTATCAAAGCCACTTTCCATGTCAAGAAATTCATCCCACAATGGCGGAAACATATCACCATCATGATGCATGATCTATGTGGTGGACTGTCCTCTTCCTGTTGAAGCAGTAGAAACTTGCATCTTGGTGGAAAATTGTTTGGGAACAAATTGAAGAGTAGAAATAAAGAGAATGGCCATCCATGGAAGATTTGGCATTCATTGAGAAGTTTCCAGACATCATCAAGTGGAAGATCGTGAAGAAGCTTCAGGAGTCGTGGTCTGTGGAGGTTCATGTAAATAAGAAGGAAAAGAGTTGGAATTTGTTTGTGGATGCTCAACAGCAACATACGTGGTATGCTTGGTGCACAGACAATCTTCTGTTTGTCCAATTAGCAATCCACTGGAAGTTGGTAGATAGAGTGTTTTTCACAACATATACTATTGAAACCCTCAGAAGCTGGTATTATTATAATGACAACAACGATCCTAAGAAGAATGAGTTTTGATACTTTCAGAATGGAATATTTCCTCTTTGTAGTGGTTTAAAAGCCGAATTTAGAGATGTTGAAAAGAAGGAAGTAGAAGAGATGTTGGCCAAAGAATTCATCAAAGATTGAAGCCCTCCCTGATACTATCCTGTTGAGTACAGACAAACTGGTTGGAGCCAACCCCCTGATGAATGATGCAATCAGGAGGCAAACGTTAGAACGAGTCTAGAGATACGTAAGAAGAGAGAAGGTAAAAATCAAAGCAGAGAACGAGCTCGCAGCAGAAGCCTCCTTTAACACCCTAAAAGCACTCTTTATAGAGGTTCCCATGGCAACTCAAGGTCCCCTTCCTAGTCAGATTTGTCTTGGAAATATTGATGATAGGCCAGCAAATGTAGTCCCATTGCCAGTTTTTAAGGGAGAGTACAATGAATACTCTAATCTTCATGTAGCAGAATTCATGGTGGCATGTGTGGCTAACAATGCCCGAACCCCTGAGCATTGGTTAGAAATATTCCCTGCCACTTTCAAGGGCACGGCGTTATCGTATTGCTGCGCATTCAAGGTGTGTAAACCACCCAAAAGTCATGTGTGTGATTTGATACTTTGTACATACTTAGATGTTATGTTTGCTCTTTCATTCTATGCTGAAGATGGAGAAGAATAAGGAATTTTGGTAGATTGGTGACTCGAGATGCAATCTCATGGACCACTTTGATTGTGACCAAGGGTTCGTTTGAAAGCCTGTGGCAGCATAGGAGCATTTCCAATGGGCCAAGAGATACATGCTGAGATCATCCTAAGGGTCTAGAAAGAGACTCTGTTGTTGGTGACATGCTCGTGGACATGTATGGAAAATGTGGTTTTATCAAGGAAGGATGAGAAGCGTTTGAGAAATTGAATGTCCATGATGTTATATCGTGAACAATAATGCTAGATGCCTATGTTCATAATCGTGAAGGTGATATGACTATGTGATGCTATGAGGAGATGCAACATCAAGGGGTGTGCATGCCAATTCTATTACATATGTTATCTACTTGAAAGCTTGTGCAACCATAGGAACATGATAAGTCGACAGAAATTTGATTGAGGTCTTCATTAAAGGAAACGACAAAGATATGGTTGTGCCTCTTTGTTGTGCCAAAGAGGCTCACGAAAAGAACAAATTTAAAGATGGTTATTTTCAGGAGCCGCTTTACTGGAGGGGCAGAAAAGGTATTCTGGGAGCTACGAGATAGAAAAAGAAAAGAGTTTTTTTTTGAATGGGACAAGGGGGGGGAAAAGCAGATTTGAAAGGGGAGAAAAGAAAGGGCCGCTTTTGGAGAGGAATCGGGGAGGAAGGAAAAATAGATGGTACTCTACGGCTCAAGAAGAGGAGGGCTCGAAAGGAGATGATGACTAAAAACGGCAGAGAAACAGGGCACTCGGGAATCTACGAAGGAAGGGAGAAGAGCTTTTTCAATGGAAAGGAAGGGGTGAGCTCTGGGGGAGAGAAGAAAAGAGAACTAGCATAAGACAATTATTCATCAATCCAGATTGAAGAGGAGGGGATCATGGCGTCTGCAGGAATGACGCAACGGAGGGATCGAAGATGCAACTGAGAAGACGATGGAGCTGTGGTGACGAAGGAGTTCGATGAAGCTGCCAAAGGACGATAAAGGTGGCACTGAAGCTAGCGAACTCGGATAATGTCGAATGGAGAGCTGCACTAATCAAGTCAGAAGAAGTTAGAGCAATGGCAAAAAGATGTCGATGAGGAGAAGATTGACTTACAGCCATGGCGGACAAAAAGATGGCGCCCTGAGTGTTAACAATTCAAAAAGTTCATGTGGTGTGTCTCGAAGAAACATGACTTGCTGCTGCAATAATCGAGTCAGAACGTTGGGGCATTCGGCTGCGTGAACTCTTATGCCAACAAGTATGGAGCATAATCTCGCTCAAGCTGTGTGAGCAAGAGCGGCCATGGTCTGCTGATTCGGGAGTTTAACTTCTTCTGCTCATCAGTGCTTCTGAATTAAAGCCAAAATATTGGCTTTGTAAAGTACCGATAACGCGATGGAGAGGTCTTTTTGTGGGTGGATTCTACATCTTGAAAGCAATTGAGTTATTCCTTTCAGCTATCCCTACATGGGATCTCCTGAGGCATCTTCCATGACAGCAAACGCAAACAGCACGAACAGTGTATGCATACAGTTGTAGTCTGAACCATTAAAGGAAAGTTTTCCAATCATTGTGGAGACTCCATGGAAGGACTATTTGCAGCATTCCTGTAAACAGTGTTACATTGAAGAAGACATCTGAGGACTGCGATTCCTTGTGAGGTCTACGAACAATTTCTGCTATAGGGATCTTGGAATGTTGCGAGGTGAGGACCACCAGTAAACAGATTGAAAGCAACACCACACCACTGCTGTTCTAAATGCATCAGAAACATGTGGAAGTATTGATTTTGATGATCTCTTGGAGCACCTTATAAATGATGTTCAGCAATCTGAAGAGAAATCCAAGTCTGTCTTCATTGATTGAGCTTTAGCATATCTGAATGACAAGGAATACTTTCATAATCACTTTTTCTTTGGATTTCCATACTCTTGCTAAAATTGGGAATTGATTAGGTTGTTTCCTTTCTTTCTTCATGCAAAGCCTCGTATCTATGATAGTGAAGATAGTAGTATCGAGTCAGAGCTTGTATCACATACCCCAAAGAAACTTAAACAGTCTACGATTGAAGAGTTTGATTTGTGACCTTATGAGGATGTTTGTGATAAACAAGAAGGATTGAATTCATAAGAGATCATTGACAATTCAGAGTTTGATCCATCGACTGAATTATAAGAGACGGGTTTTCCTTCTGAACTGGTGGCCACTGGAATTAAAACTTGTGGAAAAAGCAACTCTTCTTTTGTTCTTATAGACTTTATTGAAGCAACTATGTAGCTAGACAAGAGGGTGGAGTCACTTTGAATGCTCAAAAGAATGCAAGGTGTCCTGAAATTATAACAGATTTGACTTCATTTTTCTTGCTTGATCTTCTAGCCTGAAATTATCAAGAACTTCTGAAGTTGCGACATTGCTTTCGAAACCCTTCGATATCTTTGGTGAACCCGACGTGAAAGCGTCGCAGAAATTTCAGGATGGGAGATACTTCAGCCTCTATTTCAGCCTCTTCTACAATTCCAGCTGCGTCTACTTCAGCTCCATCTATGACTGCTGCGTCAAGTACTTCAACGGAGGATCTAAAGCAGATTTTGCAGAATATGTCCATGTATATGCAGCTCCAAAATCAGCAAACACAATTGTATATGCAGCAGCAACAACAATTGCATCAACAGCAGTTGTCTCAGCAAAGGCAACTCTATTCGGAGCAGGAGAATGCAAACAGCGCGACTAAGGCTATTGAAGCAGTTGAGAATAAGAAGAAGCTATTTGACGGGCATAATGTTTCAGCATATTTGAAGACATATGAGATCAAGATGGGGTTTTTTGGAGTTCCTGCTGGACTTATGAGTAAGTACTTCCTTCATCTTGTCACACCTGCTTTGAGGAAAAAAGTGACTGATCTTTTTATTCAAAATACACATTGGCAAGATTTTAAGAAGGCCCTGAAAGAAGAATACTTCCTTGAGGACTTTGGTATGGCTACTCGGCGGTCATTCCGAGAGTGGGTCTACATGCCAAACAAAGGTCTCGCTGCTTCGGAGTTGATTCGATAATTCGAAGAGAGGTATAGTCAGCTTGATGCCATTGAACAAAGAGCATTGGATGTTGAAAAAGTTGAGCTTTTCTTGCAAGCTGCAGATCCTGCTCTTCAAGAAGAATTGGGTGAGCTTCTTGAAGATCGCACGAAGCCTATGGGTCTTAAAACTGATTGGCAGGATGCTCAGGATGCAGTCTCGACTTTGACCAAGAGGAGGATATGAAAGACTCGCCTACAGAATGGTTCCATGACACCTACACCATCATCAGCTCCTATGCCTACTTCTATCCCTGTTATTTCTTCTCCTCCTCAGCCAGTTTCTTGGCCTATGCCAGTGCCTACTGTTGCCACTCCACCTATTCCTCCTGTTCCATGACCGATGCCTACACCTTCTGCTCCAAAACCATCCGCTCCATCGGTACCTACTTCTCTTGATGACATAATCAAAGGCATCACAGATTTGACACTGGAGTCAGTCAAAGAGGAGTTGGTGGGTAAGTTGAAGGAGCAGTTTGCTTCAACTGTGCCTGCTACTTCTTCTAGTGCTCCTACTGCACCTAGGAGTGCTCCTAGTGCACCTAGGAGAGATCGGAGATGTATTTGGTGTGATAGTACGGACCATCAGCATTGCAGGGATTGTGATTCTTTTCAGGATGCAAGGAGGAAGAATGTGGTATATTGGGGACAAGATGGTAAGATTTGGTTGACTGAGACAGGAGCTCCACTTGCTACCAACTTTGGTAAAGGTGGAATGAAGAAGTTAGTGGAGGACATGGCTGCGCGTACTTCTTATGTGACAGCTAGAGGTGATGCTTCTGCATATAGAGTACAGATTGAGAAGGGATCAGAGACTCAGTCCGCGCTATGGACTTATGCTATGGAGACTGCAAACAAGGGGAAAATTCAGCAAACTATTTTGACTAGTGCAGGCTCTAGCATCAGATCAGAGACAGGTTGGGACTCGCCTGTTGACAGGTATTCTATTTATGTTTATTTGGCTAAGTCTCATGGTGCAGATGTACTTGTTGAGGAGAAGCGTAGGAGGGATGAAGAAAATCCAAGTGTAGCTAAGAAGACTAGAGGGGGTGAGTTTGTTACTCCACCTACTGCAGGACCGTCTTCAAGACCAGGGCCAGATCGACAGATGGAGGATGTTCAAAAGAGAGAAAAGAGGCAAGAGCCTAGAGAGAGAAAGCAGCCAGGGTTCAGATTGATGTCTGATATTGACACATCTACAGACATGAAGAAAAATTTTAATGATAAGATACTTGGCAGTGAGGTGACTTTCACTATTTCTGAGATTTTGGGCATCTCAAAAAGAGAGTTTCAGGATCAGTTTCAAGAGGTCCTGAAGAGGAAAAGACATGCATTGGCTACCACTGATACACAGGGAGTTTTGATTGGGGAGTTGGATGAGGATGAGGATGAGGTTATGGTTGATAATGCTTTTGTTTTTCCGCAGGTAGAGAAGAGGGTTCAGCCTATGCATTATGCTGAAATTGATGAGCCTGTCATGATACCGCGTAGTCACTTTTCGCGGAGCCATTGGGCTAGGGCAACTACAGAGACGATGGTAAAGATTGGAGAGAAACAAGTGCCTTATGTTGCATTGGTTGATCATGGTTCAGAGATTAATCTCATAGTTCGTGGAGTTTATGAGAGTAACAGATGGCCTATGGATGTAGAGCATGGGTGGCGTATGAGAGCCGCCAATAACACTGCAGGTGATTTATATGCTGCTTGTCCTAGTGTTAGGGTTTCTATTGGTGATGTAGAGGAGGATTTTCATTTCTTTGTGCAGGATTCATGCTCGTATCCTATAATTCTTGGTCAGCCATTCATTACAGAGATGCGCATGGAAACAAAGGTCATGGATGATGGATCTGCTTATGCACGGATTCACAGTAAAGATGGTATGAGAGCAGTTCAGTTTATGACTATATGTGTGAACCATGTTAGAAATAGGGATACTCTCAGAGATGCACCCTTGCCCACTGTGAGGGATTTGGGTTTTCATTAGGTACCGCCGTTTTGCGAGACTACGGTGGTACAGAGGAGAGGAGATTGGAGTTCTCGCCTCCTGGCAGCGGTGTTTTCTCCTCCGGTTTTGTTGGAATTTCAGCAAATAGTTCGATGAGTTATCAGAAGACTTCTAGATTGCCTAGAGCTGCCAGGCAGTATATATGCAGGAAGGAGAAAAATTTGAAAAATGCAGGAATTTTGGAGGATGATGAGCACATAGATGGGATGTATGACAGTGTGATTTGTGCAGATACGATGACAGAAATGGGAGATATGCTGAAAACTGATATGCTGAATTGTCACGGTAATGTATTAGTGCAGTCCCTGGACATGTTTCATGAAATTGCAGATTTTATGCCACAGATTGAGTCAGAGGCTGAGGTAACTCAGCAAAGAGTGTTGAGTGCTGAAGAAATTCAGCAAACAGAGTTTCCAGCTGGTTATAATCAGCTTTCAGAGAGACAGAGGGCTGAAAATTTTCAGCCAACAGAGTTTACTGCTGAAATATTTCAGCATTCAGAGTTTGGGGCTGTTTCTATGCAGTCCATAGAGCAGAGGGCTGAGAATATTCAGCCATTGAAGTGCAGAATTGCTGATTTACAGCAAGGTTTATGTAATGCAGAAGAGCATAATGAAGCGAGGGTTGACACGAAATACAAAACTGTGGATAAGAAGGTGAAGCCGGTTGTTGTACCGCTTCCACCTGACAGTGATCAGCAAATAGAGAGGGCTGCTAAACAGCAAATTTTGAGGAATCTGGAGCATATTGGTCATAAATTTTCAGCAGAGACTCTTGCTGAATTGAAAATTGGAAATGGTGATTTCTTGTTACCCATAGAGAAGCAATGCTTTCAGGAGATGCTTGAGCGTCATGGACGGGGATTTGCTTTTTTCCCACATGAGATTGGATGTGTGAATCCTGATATTGTTGCTCCTATGGTCATTTTTACTATTCCTCATATCCCATGGAATCTCCGACCTATTCCAGTGCCTAAAGCACACTTGCCAAAGCTGATTGATTTATTGAATGAGAAAATCAGGATGGGAATCCTTGAGCCTTCATCTGCACCATACTCAAACAGGTGGTTTACAGTTCCAAAGAAGAATGATACTCTTCGATTTATTCAGGACATGCAGCCAGTGAACAGAGTTACTATCAGGAATGTTGGTATAGGTCCAGTTGTGGATGAGTTTGCAGAGGCATTTGCTAGACGTGCCATCTATTCTTTGGGTGATTTGTATTCAAGATATGATCAGTTTCAGCTGGCTTTGGAAAGCAGGGATGTAACCACCATGAGAACTCCTATTGGGCTTGTCAGGATGTGTACCTTGCCTCAAGGTGCCACTAATTTTGTTGCGCATATGATGAATGCCATGCATAAGGTCCTTTGTGATTACATACCTCAGCTTACTATGCCTTTCTTGGATGATGTGCCCATTAAGGGGTGTGCAGAAGAAGAGAAGAATGAGAGTCTAAATGAGCAGGGATGTAGATACTTTGTGGCTGATCATATTTCAGCATGTGAGAAGATTTTGGCCAGGTTAGAAGAAGTAAACTTGACACTTTCAGGGCAAAAATCTGTTTTTGGAGTGAATGAGGTTGTCATTGTTGGGCATATGTGTGGATATTATGGCAGGAAACCCTCACCTGATAAGGTGAATGCTATAGGCAAGATTGCGGAGTATTGTTCTACTACTTCAGAGGTACGGAGATTCATTGGTGCTTGTGTGTTTTATATGATTTGGATACCTCATTTTGCACACATAGTAGATTGTTTGTATCAGTTGCTTCGAAAGGGGCAGAAATTTTATTGGGATGAGAGTCACACTAGAGCCATGCGGAAATTGAAGAAGTTATTGCAAAATGCTCCTACTCTCAGGAAAGCGGATTATAATTGTGGAAGGCCTATTGTATTGACAGTTGACACTAGTCCAATTGGCATAGGTTGGGCTGTGGGTCAAGATGATGCAGATGGAAATAGGTATGCTATTCGGTTTGGGGCGAAAGTCCTAAACGAGAGACAGAGGAGATATCCGCAAATCAAGAGGGAGTTATTGGGAATTGTCACAGCTCTCAAATGTGATAAGGAGTACTTTATTGGAGCTTTAGTTGTGGTAGAGACAGATTGCTTGCCATTGATTGGTATGATCACGAGTTGCTCTACTCCGGATATAGCTATGCTGAGATGGATTGCATATATCAAGTCATTAAATCCGGAATTTAAACACATAGCAGGGAAGGATAATCCAGTGGCAGATATGTTGTCTAGAGCCAGATATGATGATGAGGAGACTCTACTTGCAGAAGAGGATGATGCAGAAATTTCAGCCACTATGGTTGATCATGTTTGTCATGTCTATGATATTGTGGCTTTTACAGAAGAACTCTATGTTGGAGATTGGTTGCAGATTGGCAGGTACCTTAGTACATTAAGCAAAAGAGATGAATGGATAGATGAAGAGTTCAAGAAGATCAGAAGGAAAGCCTATGGTTATTTTCTCAAGGACGGATTTCTTTGGAAGCATCCGAAGAAAAGAGGCGGATTACCTTTGCGGGTTGTCTGCGATAGAGGGACACAGTTACAGGTGATGAGGGAGTTTCATGAGAATCCTTGGGCTGGTCATAGAGGAGTGTGGGCTACTTATGAGAAAATCAAGGAGAAATATTGGTGGGAAGGCATGTACAGAGATGTTTCTCACTTTGTTGAGACTTGCAGAGACTGCCAGATGTATTCAGTAGTGCATCATCGAGATGAGCTTCATCCGACCTATCCATTATGCATTCATTATAAGTGGGTAGTTGATTTGGTTACCATGCCTATGGGTCTATGGCAGATGAGGTACATTGTTTTGGCTAGAGAGGATCTTACCAATCATGTTGAGGGCAGATCTTTGAGAACGAAGACCACTAGTACAGTGTGTAAGTTCTTATTGGAGGAAATTTTCTGCAGGTATGGTTGTGTGGGTAAGATCACTGCGGATCGTGGTGAATTGGATGCAGATGAAGCTAGGGAGTTTTTCTCTCAGCTAGGAATCAAGTTGGCTTTAACAACAGCATACAATCCAGAGGGAAATGGAAAGAGTGAAAGAGGGCATCCGCCGATAGTGAAAGCATTAGCCAAAGCATGCAGAGGACGGATTGGAGAATGGCCAAGACTTCTACCATTTGCTTTATGGGCTGATCGTACGACTCATAGTGTTACCACAGGATATATGCCTGCAGAGTTGATGTATGGTCAGAAACCTGTTATGCCGATTGAGACTTGTGCTTTGACTTGGTCAGTTTTACCTTGGCAGGAGGATTTGACGAGAGAGGAGCTCTTAGCTCTTCGGATTCGACAGTTGGAGAGGAGACCAGAGGATATTCAGCTAGCTATTGACAGGTTGAAGGTTGCTAGACTAAGAAATAAGAACACGTTTGATAGCAGGCATTGCTTGCGGCCTAGAGCAATAGAAGAGGGAGATTGGGTATTGGTCTTTGATAGCAGCCTTGAAAATCAGCATACTGCACTTTGGAAGATGGTGAAAAGATGGTTTGGGCCGTACATAGTCAGACATGTCTTTGATAATGCAACATATGAGCTGACTGAATTGGATGGGATAGTGCTTAGAGTGCCTATTGTTGGAAAAAGAATCAAGATTTTCAAGAAAAGAGATTACGAGGATTATGCATTGGAAGAATTTTCAAGAGAAGAGCAACGACAAGAAACTCCAATGGAAGAGACAGATGATATGATAGATAATCTTGTTGATCTACCGGAAATGCATAATGAAGAGATTGATCTGTTTGTAGATCTTGATGATAATGATCATGGGTAGTTGGCCCATCCGGAGGATGCGCAGGATTACAGGGGGTGGATGTCGTATTGCTGCGCATTCGAGGTGTGTAAACCACCCAAAAGTTGTGTGTGTGATTTGATACTTTGTACATACTTAGATGTTATGTTTGCTCTTTCATTCTATGCTAAAGATGGAGAAGAATAAGGAATTTTGGTAGATTGGTGACTCAAGATGCAATCTCATGGACCACTTTGATTGTGACCAAGGGTTCATTTGAAAGCCTGTGGCAGCATAGGAGCATTTCCAATGGGCCAAGAGATACATGCTGAGATCATCCTAAGGGTCTAGAAAGAGACTCTGTTGTTGGTGACATGCTCGTGGACATGTATGGAAAATGTGGTTTTATCAAGGAAGGACGAGAAGCGTTTGAGAAATTGACTGTCCATGATGTTATATCATGAAAAATAATGCTAGATGCCTATGTTCATAATCGTGAAGGTGATATGACTATGTGATGCTATGAGGAGATGCAACATCAAGGGGTGTGCATGCCAATTCTATTACATATGTTATCTACATGAAAGCTTGTGCAACCATAGGAACCGGATAAGTCCACAGAAATTTGATTGAGGTCTTCATTAAAGGAAACGACAAAGATATGGTTGTGCCTCTTTGTTGTGCCAAAGAGGCTCACGAAAAGAACAAATTTAAAGATGGTTATTTTCAGGAGCCGCTTTACTGGAGGGGAAGAAAAGGTATTCTGGGAGCTACGAGATAGAAAAAGAAAAGAGTTTTTTTTTGAATGGGACAAGGGGGGAAAAAAGCAGATTTGAAAGGGGAGAAAAGAAAGGGCCGATTTTGGAGAAAAAATAGATGGTACTCTGCGGCTCAAGAAGAGGAGGGCTCGAAAGGAGATGACGACTAAAAACAGCAGAGAAACAGGGCACTCGGGAATCTACGAAGGAAGGAAGAAGCTTTTTCAATGGAAAGGAAGGGGCGAGCTCTGGGGGAGAGAAGAAAAGAGAACTAGCATAAGACAATTATTCGTCAATCCAGATTGAAGAGGAGGGGATCATGGCATCTGCAGGAATGACGCAACGGAGGGATCGAAGATGCAACTGAGAAGACGATGGAGCTGTGGTGACGAAGGAGTTCGATGAAGCTGCCAAAGGACGATAAAGGTGGCACTGAAGCTAGCGAACTCGGATAATGTCGAATGGAGAGCTGCACTAATCAAGTCAGAAGAAGTCAGAGCAATGGCAAAAAGATGTCGATGAGGAGAAGATTGAATTACAGCCATGGCAGACAAAAAGATGGCGCCCTGAGTGTTAACAATTCAAAAAGTTCATGTGGTGTGTCTCGAAGAAACATGACTTGCTGCTGCAATAATCGAGTCAGAACGTTGGGGCATTCGGCTGCGTGAACTCTTATGCCAACAAGTATGGAGCATAATCTCGCTCAAGCTGTGTGAGCAAGAGCGGCCATGGTCTGCTGATTCGGGAGTTTAACTTCTTCTGCTCATCAATGCTTCTGAATTAAAGCCAAAATATTGGCTTTGTAAAGTACCGATAACGCGATGGAGAGGTCTTTTTGTGGGTGGATTCTACATCTTGAAAGCAATTGAGTTATTCCTTTCAGCTATCCCTACATGGGATCTCCTGAGGCATCTTCCATGACAGCAAGCGCAAACAGCACGAACAGTGTATGCATACAGCTGTAGTCTGAACCATTAAAGGAAAGTTTTCCAATCGTTGTGGAGACTCCATGGAAGGACTATTTGCAGCATTCCTGTAAACAGTGTTACATTGAAGAAGACATCTGAGGACTGCGATTCCTTGTGAGGTCTACGAACAATTTCTGCTACAGGGATCTTGGAATGTTGCGAGGCGAGGACCACCAGTAAACAGATTGAAAGCAACACCACACCACTGCTGTTCTAAATGCATCAGAAATATGTGGAAGTATTGATTTTGATGATCTCTTGGAGCACCTTATAAATGATGTTCAGCAATCTGAAGAGAAATCCAAGTCTGTCTTCATTGATTGAGCTTTAGCATATCTGAATGACAAGGAATACTTTCATAATCACTTTTTCTTTGGATTTCCATACTCTTGCTAAAATTGGGAATTGATTAGGTTGTTTCCTTTCTTTCTTCATGCAAAGCCTCGTATCTATGATAGTGAAGACAGTAGTATCGAGTCAGAGCTTGTATCACATACCCCAAAGAAACTTAAACAGTCTACGATTGAAGAGTCAGATTTGTGACCTTATGAGGATGTTTGTGATAAACAAGAAGGATTGAATTCATAAGAGATCATTGACAATTCAGAGTTTGATCCATCGACTGAATTATAAGAGACGGGTTTTCCTTCTGAACTGGTGGCCACTGTAATTAAAACTTGTGGAAAAAGGAACTCTTCTTTTGTTCTTATAGACTTTATTGAAGCAACTATGTAGCTAGACAAGAGGGTGGAGTCACTTTGAATGCTCAAAAGAATGCAAGGTGTCCTGAAATTATAACAGATTTGACTTCATTTTTCTTGCTTGATCTTTAAAAGCCTGAAATTATCAAGAACTTCTGAAGTTGCGACATTGCTTTCGAAACCCTTCAATAGCGTTTCAGTGGTATGAGAGACAAGCAGCAGAAACTTTTGGCACATTGGACGACCTGAAGTTGGCCTTCCTCACTAAATTTAGGCATGAAGGTTTTGAAGAGCGGATGCAAGAGGAGTTCATGAACCTAAGTCAGTCCTCTGGAGAAAGAGTAGAAGCTTATGTCTCACGAATGAAATCCATCCTGAAGAGATGGACTAACCATCATTTGGATGAAGGAATCCAGAAAGGAGTGTTCCTTAGAGGCCTACAACTAGAAGTTCACAAGTTCATGGAATTGAGAAGACCAGTCAATCTGCAAGCTGCAGTGGAAGGTGCAAGATTGTATGACAAAGTTGAAGCAAGGCTATCAATGACTCCATGAAGAGGAGTTTTACCTCCTCCCATGCCAGGAATGGTATACCCACCAAATGCAGTCCTAGGGACAGTTCCCTACCCCTATCTCCAGATGCAAACAGTGCCACAGTATAATGCACCTAATCCACTGTGGTCACCATAAATGATAGTGCCTCAAATGATGGTTCAACCACAACAACAGTGGCCTCAACCAGTTCCTCCAATGGCAACTCAATAACAGTGGAACCCTACCAATTGGAATCAACAATTCCAAGTCTCAATAGGAGCTCTGAATCAAAACCAGAACAGAGGACCTTCTAGATCGACCCAACCAGTGTATGCAGTAATTACAGAAGCTTCCCAAAACCCTCCTACAAGCACTTCAAGAAGTGAAAATCTGAAGGACTACTTATCCAACTCAGTTGTAAGTACTAAGAAAGAGCTTCTAGATGTGATTACAGAGTAGCTACAGATGATGAAGGTGAATACCACCAATATATCCACTCCTATGGGAGCTGGAAGAGATGTGATGCGCTCTAATACATGATACAGAAAGTGTCATCAAGTGGGATATTTAGCCACTGAATGTACCCGAAAACCAACCATTCCTAGAGCCTTCTATTCCTACTGTTTGCGGAAGAATCATACAGAGGATATTTGCTCTTTGAAAGAGATGCATGAACAAAGACAGAAGGATGAAAATACAAGATTTAACTTGTTGGAATCCAAAATGACAACACAGGATATTGGACCAAAGCCTAGAGAATTCGGTCCCAATTTTGATCCAAGGAGGTTTCCCTCTCAAAGTTACAGAGGCCGACAGTCTGGTGGTGGTCAGAGATTAGAGGTGGAATGTTATAGGTGTGGAGAAAACGGTCATATCTCCCCAAATTGTCCAAACCCCAGACGATCTATGGATTACAAGCCCTTATGTAGCTGATGCAAAGGTGAAGGCCACATTGCAAAGGACTGTCCGAGTCCAGGCCCTATAAAGACCAATGGGACTGATAGCCAATAGAAGCTACAAGAGCCTGCCTCCAATTTGGTAGAGTTGGAAGTTACCACTGTCACGTGCACAAAGAAGAAGGAACCAGTTGTTTAGAACAAAAATAATTCTCCTTCCAAGACTGTGAAGTTCAACCTGCCAACAGAGGGACAGAGCAGTACAGAACAGAACAGTGCAGTACAGAGCACTGCAGTGCCACAGAGAGTTACATAGATAGTCCCAGAGACAAGATCAGAGGTCCAGGAGATAGATGATACAGAAGCACCTCCAGAAACATAAGAAGTGCAGATGCTGCAATTATTAGAAGAAAAAGGAAAGATGAAAATGGGTGTAGCCCCATTCCCCAGAGCCGGCTAGAGAAGCCTGTGGATCCTATCAAAGATTATGACCTGGTCAAAGACCTAGACACTTTTAAACCAAACCTATTATTCCGACAGTTGCTGATGCTGTCTCCCAGCTACCGAAAGAAATTCAAAAGCATCTTGACAAGAAGACGTGGACTAAGGATTGTTTCTTCAACAGTGACCAAGACCAATAAGGCCACAGAGCCTCTAAAGGAAGTAGATTTGGCTAATGCCTTCCTAGATCCTAGAACCCTAGAGACTAGTGTATGGATAGAAGGATGCTCTATTTCAGATGCATTGATTGATGGAGGCTCATCAGTAAACATAATGACGGATGGACAATGAAGGACTTAGGGTTGCAAGGAATTCAACCTACACAGTGGCTTATCAGATTGGCAGACCAAAGCAAAATTAAGCCGTTGGGCATCCTCCCATACGTAAAATCAACCCTTGCAGGAAGAGACTATTGGCTGACATATCTGGTGGTCAAACCAAATTCTTATGGGACCTCATACCCTCTGCTGTTGGGAAGACCTTGGCTTTTTGAAGTAAGAGCCAGGACGGACTAGTTCAAAGGAACCCTAACCCTAGGAAGAGGACCCAACAAAGTGGTGTTGAAGCTGTATGGATCGCAAAAAGGCAATGGATCCACATCCATCGAAGGCATAACTGACTCCTCCAACGAGGTAACAGATGGTACATCAGGATATGAAGAGGTTGTTAAGCAAATCTTTACAGCACATCAACATGATTTATTTCAAATGAAAGCCATTGTGACAATAAGGTTTGTAAAAGATGCCAAGGAGCATATGGATGTCCAAGGCTCCAGAGGTGATTGAAAGGCTAATTAATGATGGTAAACATCTAGAAGCTCTTTTGTTTGCTTGTACCTTCAGACATTTTGAGTGTTGTCATCCTATAGACCTGCTTAAGGCACATCCAAATGAAGCTAGGGAGGCAGCAACTGCTATCATAAACAGGGGTGAGAAGGGTGCACAGAATGAAGCAAGAAAGATGGAACTGGTAGCTGCAAAAAGAGGTCTATAATATGAAGTTCACTAAAACACTCATAGTTGAAAGGATGTAACGTGTCCACCAGAATCATCCAGGACACGTCTTAGCAGTCCATCGGAAAGGATGTCTAGAAAACTCCGCCGGCACTCCCTTGGAATGTTACGGGTTTTGCAATCTAGGTCTTCCCGTGTCTGCCACGTACCGGAAGTATCCTGGCCGTTCCCACTTAGGATCGACCGGAATTTGGTTTTCCTGTTTGGTTATTAACTAACAGCAACTAGCGTCAGACCCAAGCGAACTGCCAGGTCCGAAGCGGATTCACGCTGCACGGAGAATGGGAAATGAGAGGGATGCAAAACTCAACCTCTCTACCAATAGGCATAGTCCTATTCCGTAAATCGGGTCTAGGTCATTGCTCTCATTATTCGTTTTGATAATGATGATCATCCCGCTGATCTTCGAGATTTTTGAGAAAAGTTCCCGGCTAACCGAGACCACCCATCCGTAGGACGGACCCATGGTCCATCCTCCGCACTTTCCTCGGTTTGTTTTAGTTATGTAATTATCTAACACATTAATTTGACATATAACAATCAGCTTCTTTAATTAACCCTGTTAGGCACTGGTTCCTTCACGTAATCTTATCACGTGACATAGAAAAACAATATCAAACAACTTCTTTATTATCATTTCATCATTTTATCTTTGAAATACAAGGAGTTCCGCCCGTAGGCTTGTCCATAATCCGCCCGAAGGCTTATCCAGTAATCCGCTAGGGATCACTATTCCAAGCTTCTGCCCGTAGACTAGTATGCGGGCCTCGAGATCCAATCCCGAGTCACGTTAGCCTCTTGTGCAGGACCCGGAAGGCGAGGGATTTACGGCCAGAGCCCCCCCTGGCACCCAAGCGTCCTCCTGCTCCAAGTAGAGCTCAACGGAAAGACCTCTCGCGGCGGGTTCGGTCCACGTTCCCGGCGCGATCAACAACCCCCTTGGTTAGGGTCAGGCAGGCAGTCGGGGGTAACTGAAGCTGCCTCTCCCTTCAGGCCTTCAACCTGAAGCATTTAGATATCTTTTCATCCTTTAGTTCCTTGAGCAAACAAGGCAAACAGTGCTTTCTAAACTATTACAAGCACAATCAATTTCAGTGGTCGTTTATTTGGCCAACTATTAAGGAGTGAATCCTTCTCTCCGAATGCATCCAGCATTCGATCTGGGATTAATTTCGACTTGGCAAGATCCCCCAAGGATTTATTTGTTCACCCTTTTGTCCTTGGGTTAGGGTCATACCCTGTTAACCCAACTTAACCAATACCTTAGGTTTTATTAACAGTAAACCCTGGCGACCATGTCGCTTTAATTTATTGATTGATCATTTACTTCCAAGCAAATATCTAACTTCCCTTAACTTGGCAAATTTTCCCATTAAGGGTGATGTAACAGGATGACTGCTCATCCTCTTGCAAGTTAAACTTGCGCAAGAACCTGCAACCTCATTCCAAGGAATGGCAAAACTTTCTTGTGATCAAACCACAAGGCTATGCGACGTTGCAACTTGTTGCACAAGTGTCGCCTCTATTCCAAGGGATCATTTCACCCATTGAACGGTGTTTTCTGGTCAAGGAATTATGATTAGACTAGAAGTAGGGTTTAGGGTGTCTTCTTACTCAACCCAATCCTAATTGCACTAGGCCGACAACGTTCGGTCCTAGGGATTCCAACTCAATCCAAGTTCTAGCATTAGGTCGAATGATCCTTAGGGTAGAAACCCTAGATCATTATTTGCGTGAGCATCCAATTGACTCAACATTCCGGGAAGGTGGGTAGGACCTTTGGGTTTGAGGGCTTCGACTTGGCGTCCAAGTACGATACTTGGCTGCATTTCTAACGTGCCAAGCCCTAGCTAGTACTTGAGGTTTTTATTGAATCGGCTAGTTATGCCTATACGAAATCCTAACAGTCATGATACCACAAATGACTTGGGTAAATTGACCTACTTGTCTTATGACAAGGACAATTCTTTCCTAGTGATGATAAACTTGATCTAAAGTAGAAAAATAGTTGCAAAATGTTACAATACATGTAAACATGTGATTCATTACTTCTACGCACCATAAGATCCGCAATAGCCCTATCCCTTTTTGCTAAAGTCAAAAGGCATGATAATTTGAAGAATAACTTACATAGGGACTACTAGGATTTACATCAAGGAATAACGCCTACAACCTTTTGTCTAAGTATTTGAATTTCATGCTTTTATAAGCCATGCAATCATTCCTAAATGCAACTTGATAAAATGAAATTTGCGAAAGTATAAATGCGACCCTTAGATACAACAACATCGTGAATGAAGTTCATGCAATACTAAGGCAAGTGTCAATTTAATCCATTTCCAAGCATCTTTTCCCATGCAACTTATAAGATCGGGGTTCTTTTTCATGCTGTGCAACAGAAGTTAACAATTCCCTCATGCGAATCATAACGAAGGGAGTTATTGCAAAAATACTCATTTCCTTCATGACCAATGCACTTAACAATTTCCTCTTTAACCCTAGGCAATATGTGGCTTTCCTTTGAAAATGCACGACAAGGCAATTTACTATTAAGGTCGTAAGATGGATGGACAATTTGCGTTTATATTGAAAATACCAATCTTTCCCAATTGCATTTAACTAGGCTAGGTGAATTTGAACATGCACGGGTGCTTCCTAATCCATGGAGTTGTCATGCTTAATGCATTACTTTAGTATGAAGTCACAATAGTAAAAACCTGGGTCTGTGGGCTCGGGGAGATGTCCACGTGAATGCTAGGAGAAGAACCTCCTGCAGGCGCGCCTTGCGACTTCTTGGGAGCCATCGTTAGCGTGTTTACGGACTTCCGGTTTGCCTTTACCCTTACGTGATCGGTGAGTCTTCTCCAACCGTTGTAAGCAGCTTCAAGATCTTTCCCCTTTTCCCTCGTATGCAGGAGATCCCTTCCAAAGTGCGGATCCTTGAGAATACCGGGCTTGCGGGATTTGGGCTTATGGAAGGCCTTGTGAAGAAAAAAAAAAACTTATGGGATTCGGGCTTTACGGGAACTTGCGAGAATGAAGCTTTGCGAGGGCATGCGGGAATTTGGGGTTTTACGAGCAAGCTTGTGGGATTTGGAGCTTTACAAACCCGGTTTTAAAACCGGGAAGGGCACGTAGGAACAAGGCTTATGGGCTTATCCTTAGAAGCTTCTGAAGATCAGCAAAGACGTCGTGGGAGGGCCAATGATTGGGAAGGAGAAGGCGTCGAAGACAAGGGGAGGGACTTTGATGACGATGGCGGGGATGGGCGGCGGCCTGGTGGTCTCACAGCAGGTGGCGGCCTTCTTCCCACAGCACGGCAGCATTCTCCTTTTCGTCTGATCCTCCCCTCAGCACGGCAGCCTCCCACTCTCCTCTCTCTTCCTCCACTTGACCACAAGGGGGGTCTCGTGTGAGATGATGACGGCAGGGTAGAACGTCTGAGCCTCCCTTCATCAGCGCAGTAGCCTCCACCTTCATAGCACGGCCGCTTTTTGACAGCTCCTCCCCTCAGCACGGCGATGGCTGCAGCATTCGTCCTCCCCTCACCCTTCACCTCTTAGAGGTGTATTTATAGGACAAGGGGGGGGGGGGGGGAGGAGAGCTCCACCACGTGGCCCCTGCATGGGTTCCCCCCTCCTCATGCAGCCCACGACTCAACCAAGCCCATCCCCCCACACTCCCTCTCCTCCAGCCGTGCATCGGCTGGGGGAAAAGGGATTTTTTAAAAAAAAAATTTGCTTTAATAATATCCATTTTGCCCCTCCCAAGAGGGTGTTTACGTGTGAATTTCGGATTTGAACCCTCGGGCTTGCTTTGCCAATGCGGATGGTCTCGATTTCTCGCGTGCAGGTTACACATTATACTGCCGGTAATTCCAATATGAAAGATGACCTTTGCACGAGGTTTACGCAGTGTGGGGGAAATCAATATTCACGAGTGGAAATATTACATTCTCTCCCCCTTAGAAGAATCGAGATGTCCTCATCTCGAGATAAACTAGGGATATTGAAGGTTGAGAGAGCTTTCATCTATCCAGGTGGCATCCTCTTCGGGATAATCTTTCCACTGGACGAGGCATTCTTTCAAGGTTCTAGATCTTAACTGTCTCTCCCTAACATCTAAAATCTTATCCGGTCTTAGTTCAAGGACTCCTTGACTAGGCATTACAATTTGTTGGTCATCAAGTACATGATTAGGGTTGGGCATATATTTTTTTAAGAGACTAATATGGAATACATTGTGGACTTTTAGGTTATCAGGAAGTTGCAATTTATAAGCATTAGGTCCCAGGCATTTGAGGATTTTATACGGCCCACAATACCTTGGACTTAGCTTCTTGTATTCTCCTAGAGATAGAGAACTCCTTTTAGGGCGTACACGAATGAAGACCATGTCTCCTTCTCCGAAGACCCTCTCTTGGCGTTTCAAATCCGCATATGCCTTTTGTCTATCTTTGGCTGCTTGTATGTCTTGTCTTATTGACCTTATTTGGTCATCCATGTCCTCCAACATTTGTCTTGAAGCTTCAACTCTTAGGGTTGGATCAGAAAAGTTTACGGGACTTCGACAATCATGACCATACAATGCCTGGAAAGGGGTCATTTGAATGCTCTGCTGGTAAGAAGCATTGTAGGCAAATTCTACTAACGGCAAGTACTGAATCCACCTCTTCGGCTCTCGACAGCAGTATGCCCTAAGCATATCCTCAATGATTTGATTCACTCGCTCTGTTTGTCCATCCGTTTGGGGATGGTAGGCGGTGCTAAAACAGAGTTGAGTCCCAATAGCTTCAAAGATAGCTCTCCAGAAGTGTGAAGTGAAGAGAGAATCTCGATCGCTAATGATCCTTCTAGGTAACCCATGTAGCTTGAATATCTCCTTGATAAACAATCTTGCAATGTCGGAGGCTTTATAGTTTGTCTTTACTGGAATCAGGTGTGCAACCTTAGTAAGCATGTCAACTACAACCATAATGGAATTGTATCCTCCTTGGACTTGGGGTAAGTCCACCACAAAATCCATACTGATGAATTCCCATTTCATTTGGGGAATGTCAAGTGGTTGCAATTTTCCTGGCATCATGACATGTTCAGCCTTGATACGTTGGCAAGACAAACATTCAGTGACATATTTGAGAACGTCACCTTTGAGCCTCTCCCAATGGTAGCTCTTCCTAACTGCATTAAGAGTTTTTGCATAGCCAGGATGTCCTGCGAAAGGGGAATCATGAGCTTCCCATAATATCTTCTGCTTAAGTGACTGGCTTGTTGGTATACACAGCCTTGTTCTATAGTAGACAAGTCCATTATCAATGGAAAATTCCTGATACTTAGCTTGTGACTTTAGATTCTGCTCCTTGGTAGATATTTCTTTTATCATTGTTTGGTAGGCCAGATCATGGCATGCTTCCTCTCTAGCTAGTTCGAGTATAGGGTTGCTTGGCATAGATACCTTTGTAGCCAGAGATCTGGCCGTTGATGGATTCTGCAAGATTAGGGAATTTAGGAATGCCTTGCGACTGAGTGCATCGGCAACTACATTCTCTTTCCCTGGTCGGTACTTGATTTCAAAATCATACTCCTCCAATACTTCAATCCACCGACGTTGCCTCATGTTGAGCTCGTTCTGGGAAAAAATCCATTTGAGACTCTTATGATCGGTTACTAGAGTAAACTTGTTGCCCAACAGGTAGTGTCTCCAAAGCTTTAGAGCATGGATGACAGCTAATAATTCCAGATCATGTGTGGCATAATTCTTTTCATGACTCTTCAATTTCCTTGAAGAATATGCTACTGGATGACCTTCCTGCATAAGTACACACCCCAAGGCAAGAATGCTGGCATCAGTTACTACCTCGAACTCCTTATTGAGGTCAGGAAGTTTTAGAATAGGTGCTGATACCAAACATTGCTTCAATTGGTCGAAGCTATTTTGTTCGGGAGTTGACCATGTAATAGAAGTCTGCTTCTTTAGTAAGTCGGTAAGAGGTGCTGCAATCAAAGCATAGTTTTTGATAAAGACCCTATACCATCCTGTCAAGCCAAGAAAGCTACGTATTTCTTTGACGGATACTGGTATTGGCCATTCAAGCACATCTCTGACTTTGGCTGGGTCTACTGATATTCCTTCTGATGATACTATGAATCCTAGATATTCAATCTGACGCTTGAAGAATGCACACTTCTTCATTTTTGCATACAGCTTATGAGACCTCATTGTCTCAAGGAAAATCCGAAGTTGAGGTTCATGATCTTCTTCCTGTTTAGAATAAACTAAAGTGTCATCGAAGAAGACAAGCACGAAATCATCAAGATATGGTCTAAAAATATCCTGCATTAATCTATTGAAGGTGGCAGGTGCATTTGTAAGCCCGAACGACATAACCAAGAACTCAAAGTGCCCATATCTTGTATTGAAGGCCGTTTTTGGAATATCTTCATCCTTGATCCTTATTTGATAGTAACCTGACCTGAGATCAATTTTGGAGAAGATCTTTGCACCTTGAAGGCGATCAAGAAGCTCATCTATTCTAGGAATAGGATACTTGTTCATGACTGTTGATTGATTCAACCCACGGTAATCAATACATAGTCGAAGTGTCCCATATTTCTTTTTCTGGAATAGTACTGGAGCTCCCCATGGTGAGTTGCTAGGCCGGATGTAACCCTGATCTAACAGTTGCTTGAGTTGTTCCTTCAACTCAATTGCTTCCGATATAGACATTCTATAGGGTCTCTTCGCAATTGGCGCAGCTCCCATTACTAGCTTGATCTCATGATCTACTTCTCTTTGAAGCGAGAGTTCTGTTAACTCTTCAGAAACTAGGTCCACGTATTCCTTCAGCCAAGTGACCAAATCACTTTACTTCTTTATCAATATTCATAGTCAAGACAATCGGAAAAAAAAAGTTTTATTCCATTCATATCAACATAGCCCTTTCGAGGTACAATTATTTCTTGGGGCGATGGAACAAATTGATACATTAATTCGAGGAGAATAAGATATTGTTGCATTCAGCTACAGGAACTGAGTAGTAGTACGGATTGGGGTCATCGATTTTCAGGAATCGATAGTTCATTGGAAGATTAGGGTATCTCTTCCTTCGATATCCATTCTTCTCATGACGCCCCAAAACCTTGATTCGGTCGGCAGGGATTCTTTGAATCACTTTCCCGTACACATACTTATTCTGGTTAACCCTTCGACCTCCAACCTGTAGGGTCGCGTTTGCGTGAGCCTCAACAAAGATGAACAGCTTAACGATCTTCAAATCCTCCATCCACTTGATTCTCTTCAAGTTAATTTGAAGGTACGCAGGTCGATGGGCAGCTATGTAATAGATCCTTGAAACACCCATCCATCTCCGTTCCATGTATACAGGCGATGGATTGTAAATGCGGTCTAGGATGTTCATCATCTCAACCCTCTGTCGATAATCCGTGGAATGCATCGCGGTCATAAACATGACTCGGAACACTAAAAACTTGTTCCACGCTTCATAGTTCTGCAAGACAGTATTGAAGATGAGGAAATGTTTGGACAGCAACAATTTCTTTACTTCATTTTATTGAGATCTCATAAAAACAATTCCGTTGTTGGTCGGCTCTGATACCAACTGTAACGTGTCCACCAGAATCATCCAGGACACGTCTTAGCAGTCCATCGGAAAGGATGTCTAGAAAACTCCGCCCGGCACTCCCTTGGAATGTTACGGGTTTTACAATCTAGGTCTTCCCGTGTCTGCCACGTAGCGGAAGTATCCTAGCCGTTCCCACTTAGGATCGACCAGAATTTGGTTTTCCTGTTTGGTTATTAACTAACAGCAACTAGCGTCAGACCCAAGCGAACTGCCAGGTCCGAAGCGGATTCACGCTGCACGGAGAATGGGAAATGAGAGGGATGCAAAACTCAACCTCTCTACCAATAGGCATAGTCCTATTCCGTAAATCGGGTCTAGGTCATTGCTCTCATTATTCGTTTTGATAATGATGATCATCCCGCTGATCTTCGAGATTTTTGAGAAAAGTTCCCGGCTAACCGGGACCACCCATCCGTAGGACGGACCCATGGTCCATCCTCCGCACTTTCCTCGGTTTGTTTTAGTTATGTAATTATCTAACACATTAATTTGACATATAACAATCAGCTTCTTTAATTAACCCTGTTAGGCACTGGTTCCTTCACGTAATCTTATCACGTGACATAGAAAAACAATATCAAACAACTTCTTTATTATCATTTCATCATTTTATCTTTGAAATACAAGGAGTTCCGCCCGTAGGCTTGTCCATAATCCGCCCGAAGGCTTATCCAGTAATCCGCTAGGGATCACTATTCCAAGCTTCTGCCCGTAGACTAGTATGCGGGCCTCGAGATCCAATCCCGAGTCACGTTAGCCTCTTGTGCAAGACCCGGAAGGCGAGGGATTTACGGCCAGAGCCCCCCTGGCACCCAAGCATCCTCCTGCTCCAAGTAGAGCTCAACGGAAAGACCTCTCGCGGCGGGTTCGGTCCACGTTCCCGGCGCGATCAACAACCCCCTTGGTTAGGGTCAGGCAGGCAGTCGGGGGTAACTGAAGCTGCCTCTCCCTTCAGGCCTTCAACCTGAAGCATTTAGATATCTTTTCATCCTTTAGTTCCTTGAGCAAACAAGGCAAACAGTGCTTTCTAAACTATTACAAGCACAATCAATTTCAGTGGTCGTTTATTTGGCCAACTATTAAGTAGTGAATCCTTCTCTCCGAATGCATCCAGCATTCGATCTGGGATTAATTTCGACTTGGCAAGATCCCCCAAGGATTTATTTGTTCACCCTTTTGTCCTTGGGTTAGGGTCATACCCTGTTAACCCAACTTAACCAATACCTTAGGTTTTATTAACAGTAAACCCTGGCGACCATGTCGCTTTAATTTATTGATTGATCATTTACTTCCAAGCAAATATCTAACTTCCCTTAACTTGGCAAATTTTCCCATTAAGGGTGATGTAACAGGATGACTGCTCATCCTCTTGCAAGTTAAACTTGCGCAAGAACCTGCAACCTCATTCCAAGGAATGGCAAAACTTTCTTGTGATCAAACCACAAGGCTATGCGACGTTGCAACTTGTTGCACAAGTGTCGCCTCTATTCCAAGGGATCATTTCACCCATTGAACGGTGTTTTCTGGTCAAGGAATTATGATTAGACTAGAAGTAGGGTTTAGGGTGTCTTCTTACTCAACCCAATCCTAATTGCACTAGGCCGACAACGTTCGGTCCTAGGGATTCCAACTCAATCCAAGTTCTAGCATTAGGTCGAATGATCCTTAGGGTAGAAACCCTAGATCATTATTTGCGTGAGCATCCAATTGACTCAACATTCCGGGAAGGTGGGTAGGACCTTTGGGTTTGAGGGCTTCGACTTGGCGTCCAAGTACGATACTTGGCTGCATTTCTAACGTGCCAAGCCCTAGCTAGTACTTGAGGTTTTTATTGAATCGGCTAGTTATGCCTATACGAAATCCTAACAGTCATGATACCACAAATGACTTGGGTAAATTGACCTACTTGTCTTATGACAAGGACAATTCTTTCCTAGTGATGATAAACTTGATCTAAAGTAGAAAAATAGTTGCAAAATGTTACAATACATGTAAACATGTGATTCATTACTTCTACGCACCATAAGATCCGCAATAGCCCTATCCCTTTTTGCTAAAGTCAAAAGGCATGATAATTTGAAGAATAACTTACATAGGGCCTACTAGGATTTACATCAAGGAATAACGCCTACAACCTTTTGTCTAAGTATTTGAATTTCATGCTTTTATAAGCCATGCAATCATTCCTAAATGCAACTTGATAAAATGAAATTTGCGAAAGTATAAATGCGACCCTTAGATACAACAACATCGTGAATGAAGTTCATGCAATACTAAGGCAAGTGTCGATTTAATCCATTTCCAAGCATCTTTTCCCATGCAACTTATAAGATCGGGGTTCTTTTTCATGCTGTGCAACAGAAGTTAACAATTCCCTCATGCGAATCATAACGAAGGGAGTTATTGCAAAAACACTCCTTTCCTTCATGACCAATGCACTTAACAATTTCCTCTTGAACCCTAGGCAATATGTGGCTTTCCTTTGAAAATGCACGACAAGGCAATTTACTATTAAGGTCGTAAGATGGATGGACAATTTGCGTTTATATTGAAAATACCAATCTTTCCCAATTGCATTTAACTAGGCTAGGTGAATTTGAACATGCACGGGTGCTTCCTAATCCATGGAGTTGTCATGCTTAATGCATTACTTTAGTATGAAGTCACAATAGTAAAAACCTGGGTCTGTGGGCTCGGGGAGATGTCCACGTGAATGCTAGGAGAAGAACCTCCCGCAGGCGCGCCTTGCGACTTCTTGGGAGCCATCGTTAGCGTGTTTACGGACTTCCGGTTTGCCTTTACCCTTACGCGATCGGTGAGTCTTCTCCAACCGTTGTAAGCAGCTTCAAGATCTTTCCCCTTTTCCCTCGTACGCAGGAGATCCCTTCCAAAGTGCGGATCCTTGAGAATACCGGGCTTGCGGGATTTGGGCTTATGGAAGGCCTTGTGAAGAAAAAAAAAAACTTATGGGATTCGGGCTTTACGGGAACTTGCGAGAATGAAGCTTTGCGAGGTCATGCGGGAATTTGGGGTTTTACGAGCAAGCTTGTGGGATTTGGAGCTTTACAAACCCAGTTTTAAAACCGGGAAGGGCACGTAGGAACAAGGCTTATGGGCTTATCCTTAGAAGCTTCTAAGAAGCTTCTGAAGATCAGCAAAGACGTCGTGGGAGGGCCAATGATTGGGAAGGAGAAGGCGTCGAAGACAAGGGGAGGGACTTTGATGACGATGGCGGGGATGGGCGGCGGCCTGGTGGTCTCACAGCAGGCGGCGGCCTTCTTCCCACAGCACAGCAGCGTTCTCCTTTTCGTCTGATCCTCCCCTCAGCACGGCAGCCTCCCACTCTCCTCTCTCTTCCTCCACTTGACCACAAGGGGGGCATTCCGAGAGTGGGTCTACATGCCAAAAAAAGGTCTAGCTACTTCAGAATTGATATGAGAATTTGAAGAGAGGTATAGTTAGCTTGATGCCATTGAACAAAGAGCATTGGATATTGAGAAAGTTAAGCTTTTCTTGCAAGCTGCAGATCTTGCTCTTCAGGAAGAATTAGGAGAGCTTCTTGAGGATCGCACGAAGCCTATGGGTCTGAAAACAGATTGGCAAGATGCCCAGGATGCAGTCTCAACTTTGACCAAGAGGCGAATATGGAAGACCCGCCTACAGAATGGATCTATGACACCGACGTCGTCTTTTGCTCCTATGTCTACTTCCACCCATGTCATTTCTTCTCTTCCTCAGCCAGTTACTTGGCCTATGCCAGTGCCTACTGTTTCTAATCCTCCTGTTCCAAGACCAATGCCGGCTCCTTCTGCTCCAAAATCATCCGCTCCTTTGGTTTCTTCCTCTCTTGATGACATATTCAAAGGCATAACGGATTTGGCACTGGAGTCAGTTAAAGCAGATTTGGTGGAAAAATTAAAAGAGTAGTTTGCCTCGACCGCGCCTACTATTCCTTCTAGTGCTCCTAGTGCACCTAGGAGTGCTCCTAATGCACTTAGAAGAGATCGAAGATTTATTTGGTGTGGTAGTATGGACCATCAGCATTGCAAGGATTGCGAATCTTTTCAAGATGCAAGGAGAAAGAATTTGGTATTTTGGGGACAAGATGGAAAGATCTGGTTGACTGAAACAGGAGCTCCACTTGCTACCAATTTTGGGAAAGGCGGAATGAAGAAATTAGTAGATGACATGACTCCGCGTACTTCTTATGTGGCAGCTAGAGGAGATGCCTCTGCATATGGAGTCGAGATTGAGAAAGGTTTAGAGAGGCAGTCAGCATTATGGACCTATGCTATAGAGACGACAAATAAGGGGAAAAATCAGCAGACTGTTTTGACTAGTGCAAGTTCTAGCATCAGATCTGAGACAGGTTGGGATTCGCCTGTTGACAGGTACACTATTTATGCCTACTTGGCTAAGTCTTAGGGAGCAAATGTACTTGTTGAGGAGAAGCGTAAGAGAGATGAAGAGAATCCAAATGCAGCTAAAAAGACTAGAGGGGGTGAGTTTGTTACTCCACCTACTGCAGGGCCATCTTTGAGACCAAGGCCAGAATGACAAATGGAAGATGCTCAAAAGAAAGAAAAGAGGCGGGAGCCTAGATAGAGAAAGCAGCGAGGATTTAGATTAATATTCGATATTGAGACATCTATGGACATGAATAAAATCTTTAATGACAAGATACTTGGCAGTGAGGTGACTTTTACTATTTCTGAGGTTTTGGGCATCTCGAAAAGAGAGTTTCAAGATCAGTTCCAAGAAGTCCTGAAGAGAATAAGACATACATTGCCTACTACTGATACATAGGGAGTTTTGATTGGGGAGTTGGATGAGGATGAGGATGAGGTTATGGTCGAGAATGCTTCTATATTTCCGCAGATAGAGAAGAGATTTCAGCCTATGCATTATGCTGAAACTGATGAGCCTATCTTGGTACCGCGTAGTCATTTTTCACGGAGTCATTGGGCTAGGGCAACTACAAAAACAATGGTTAAAATTGGAGAGAAACAGGTGCCTTATGTTGCTTTGGTGGATCATGGTTTAGAGATTAATCTCATAGTTCGTGGAGTTTATGAAAGTAATAGATGGCCTACGGATGCAGAGCATGGGTGGCATATGAGAGCCGCCAATAACACTGCAGGTGATTTGTATGCTACATGTCCCACTGTCAGGATTTCTATTGGAGATGTAGAGGAGGATTTCCATTTCTTTGTGCAGGATTTATGCTCTTACCCCATAATCCTAGGACAACCATTCATCACAGAGATGTGCATGGAGACGAAAGTAATGGCTGATGGATCTAGTGTTGTACTAGAAGCCGATTAAGTAGGTCATCTTGCAAGTGAATTCCCTTTCCTATATGCCAAAGTTGGAGATTTGCAGGTTGAGGACATTGAATCTTTTCTCAATGATTACAAAGAATTAGATTTTGAATTATTATGCTCTTTGTAAAGCAGTGGAGAGTATAACACCAGTGAAGCATACCACTGGCGTTTAACTCCTTCAATTAAGCAGTCTGAATCTTTGGAGACGACAGGAAGAAGAGCATTTGGATTTTCGTAGAAAGAAGATTCTTGGAGCTAGATTCACCGGACGATTGGTTATGCTTCATTGAACTTAAATAAAACAGAGTCTTGGCATCATTTTCTCATCTTGCTTATTCGCTTGATTGATCTTCTATCTTGAAATTCGTCAAGGTCCTCTGTTGTCGCGACTTTGCTTTTGAAAACCCTTCGATAACGCTTTACAAATATTTATTATTTTTTATATTCATGGACGCATGGTTGAAATATTTCATTATTGGATATTATATTTGGGCACAGCCTGACTTTAGAGCCGCCCAACAGCTTTATTCTTTATTTGAACAAAAGCAAACACAAAAGCTAAAGCATGCTTATTGTAACATTGAGCTATTTTTGAGCTTGAGATGAATAAATTTATAAATACATGCCTTGTGAAGTGCTCACATAAGGTATGGGGGGAGATTGTATCCAATTTTTCTATTTTCTTCATGTTGTGTAAATCTATCTTCTTGCTTTTAGAGCTTAAGTAGAGTTCCTTTGTTCTTGGGGACCTTCCGCTGCTCGCTATGTATGCATCCTTCATCCGATTTGTGCACCAGTGGTATCAAAGTGAAGCTGAGATATCAAGGGCTTCCAATTGCTTACCATCTCACACGAAGGCAAAGCTCCTGGAACAAATGGGCTCTATAGTCAATCTCGGCGCGACGAACCGTAAATACTAGCATGTTGCTAGCGGTGAAGAACCCCCTACTGTGCTATTGGATTACGAAGGACCACTCTTTGACAACGGAGGACCACTTCCAAAGCTCCTTCATCAATACGTCTTTTCTCACAATTAGTAGAGAAGAAAGATAAGTCAATTGAAGTTTAAAAGCTTAATAAGCTTTAAAAAAGAAGTTTAAGGCCCTAAATTTCAGCATCTGTGGTGGAAGTATACACTGATCATCGCCGAATGTGACATCGACATACTCTCGTCCTACGTGCTGGCAAACGAATAGTTAAAGCTTTTCTTTATAAAGCTTAAGGTTAAACTTTACTAAAGCTTAAAGACTTTACTCTTAAATCTCCTCCTCAGCGAGTGTTCACACCAAAATCTTTCCAAACTACTCTGGAAAGCTTCAGCAAGCCCCTGTTCGTACCTGCCCTTTCACAGAGACAATTTCTAGCAAACAGATTGCTATATGCAGTCTACACAGACAAAGTATTTTTTGGAAGGACTTCATCAATTTTTGAACTCGTAAAAAGAAGAAGGATCGCAAAAAGCCATTTTTTAAAAAAAAGTAAGCCTTGTAAACCAAACTTTGAGCTACTCTCATCCCGCTAACAAGATTTCGAGTGTGTGAGGTTGTTTGGGATTTTGTAGGATGTCCAATAGAAATATGGAAGATTTGATGGCCAAAGGTGATTTATCGAAACCAACGGTGAAGCAAAAATTTGACTTAATTATGATGCAACTTCAAGAGGAATGAAGAGCATGTCAAACTTTGCAAGCTTACCCGGCTACTCTTCAATGATCTATTGTCGATTAAGATGGACCACAACCCAAATATGTTATACAATGTATGATTGATGCGATACTCGAAGCACAATCCATCAGGAAAGAAGCCAAGATAAGTAAAAGAAATTTCAAATTCCGTACTTTTAATGGGCTATGTGACAGAAAGACTATTCTCGCTTTTATTAGACAGTTTGATGATTATTTCCATGAAGAAATATTTGCCGAAAAGGACAAGCTCAAGTGTGTCACTATCCATTTAGTGGATAGAGCATCGTTATGGTGGATTGTTGTTCGGAAAAGTATTGATTGTCTTACTACTTGGGAGGCTTTTTAAAAGAATTTTTTGCATAATTTTCTTTCACCTCAATTCCATGAAAAAGTAATCAAATAGGGGGATCTTCTGCCAACAAAGAGATCGTGAGCCTATTTCACAATATACTAAGCATTTCTCGAATGCCTTATTGCAACTTCAAATGCTTGAAGATGTACCTAAGGTGATCCACAAGCACAAGTTTATTTCTGGTTTGCTTGGTCACTTCTATGCGGAGGTGAACATGTTCAAGCCAACAACTCTGGAGGATACGATATATTTGACCCATGATACTGAAGAAAAAATTCGAGGATGAGAGAAGTGACCACAACAATTCCCAACTAACTGTAACTTCGGTACAAAGCAATTCAATTCTAACTTTCGAAGATTCAATCAAAAATACTTTATTCCATCTTCTTTTCGTAAATCCTAGACACGACCCCCTGCTTTACCATCAAACATAAATCCAAATCCTAAGCCATCTTTCCGGTCAAATTCCAATTTACCTAGACTCCCAACCATTACCAATAATGTTTCCAAAGCCAAAACCATAGTCTACTATAAGTGCCATCAACGTGGACATCTAGCAGTGAATTGACAATCTAAAAAGCTAATTGTTTATATTAAAATTGAAAATTATGTTGAGCACAAAAATTTCTTGGTTGTGCCTTTGCAATCTAGTGATATAATGGTGCACAGATCGGTCGTTGTATGCTCACGTAGTGAATCCTGGAAGGTCCCCAAGAACAATGAACTCTACCTTTTTGCATAAAAAACAATGTAAAAGCATGAACGACAAGAAGCAAGAGACCAATTGGGTTCAATCTCCCCCCATGCCTTGTGTGAGCGCTTCACAAAGCATGTATTTTATGTATATTTTCATCTTCATGCTCAATAATAGCCCAATTTACAAAAATATGACAAGCTTTTAGCTTTTGAGTTTGCTTTCTACAAAAATAGAAAATAAAGCTAATGGACGGTGCCCATAGAGTCTGGCACGCCCAATCTCAATGTCCAAATAGAAATAACATATCCGCGCGCATAGGCGCATACAAAATAATAATCAATAATCAATGCCTCAATAGACATAACAAAATATAGGCGTGGCGCCTATCAAAATATAATCCAAAGGTCGAATACTCGCTAGACTCCAATGCTTTCCTTCGTCACTGCTGCTATCTCTACACATCAACTGAAGCATTCACAATCGTTAGTAAAATAATACAATTAAACCGACAAAAGTGAATACCTAGCAGTCTTCAGCTACATAAATAAATCAACTGGTTAGAAATAAATCCTAACCTTAATTTATTACGAGTGCGCACTCTAAACTCATAAACGTTTATTAATTTAATATGCATTTTGCGGAATCACCCGCTATGGAATCACCCATGTACACACTAAATTAATGAAACGCCCTTCTCGCACAAAGAATCCACTTTGTGTATGAGCCCCGGTCATCTAAGTTTACGGAATCCACCGTAAAACCTCACGGAATCCACCGTGGCATGGAATCCACTATGGAATATGCCTCCTGGCATCATACCCCCGGGGTGGGATAGCAATTGACCTCAATTGCTATTAGCTCAATGTGGAGCTAACAGAGTAGGGAAAGCATTTAAGTCTCTAGCGTGCATCCATTGTGCTTCCTCGACAGGATGGTTCTTAAATTTAACTAGATATCTAGAATACCTTCAGCCAGTTCTAGTGGTCATATAGTCAGTGTCATCAAATACCAATCAAAACCCTAAGCCATCCTCACAGCCAAATCCTAATATTCCTAAACTTCCTGCCATTGCCAACAATGTATCTAAAGCCAAACCCATAGTTTGTTACAAATGCCATCAACCTGGACATCTAGCAGCCAATTGTCAATCGAAAAAGCCACCTGTCCATATCAATTATCTTGGAGCAATGGAAGAAGAAGAACGTGAGGAAATGCCTCACTTTACGGAAGATGATGAAGACATTGGTACTCCTTCAGATACTTTACCAGGTATGCCAACTCCACATTCTTTGTTGACAATGAAATGTTTTGTGCATGGTAAATAAAAGATTATGTTGCATGATGATGGTAGCACACATGATTTTATTTTTGCAAAGTTAGTAAAAGAATTGAATTTACAAACTATTTCTACACATTATCGCATTAAAGCAGCATTCCTAGGCACAAGATATAATGGAACACAAGAGGTGCATAATTTAGAAATTAAAATTGGTGAATATACTAAACGAAGGAATTTTCTAGTTGTACCTTTGCAGTCTAGTGATATTATCTTAGGTATACCTTGGCGTCATCAGTGTAATCCTGACATAGATTATTGTATGCATTCAATTAAAATTATGATGGCTTCTGGTTCAAGTATTTCAGTCTCTTCCTCTAATAAAGGTGGGTTTTCATAAATAGGGTGGGTCAGAAATTTGGGGTTGGCTAAGTAAATGTCTAATGCTTTGCTGGTCGGTCTTTATCATGAATTCTGAACCCATTAAGTAGTGTTTCCACTGTCGTAATGCTTGTACTACTGCTAATAGTTCTTTGTCATAAGTGGAATATTTCAGCTCAGAGGGTTTCAGCTTAGTACTAGAATATGCTATTTGATGGTTGTCTTGCATTAGTACGGCTCCTATTCCTGATCCGCTAGCATCGGTCACAACTAGAAAGAATGGTCTATTAAAGTCAGGCAACTGTAGAACAGGGGCATTGGTTAATGCACGTTTCAGTAAATCAAAGGATTTCTGTTGATTTTCAGTCCATTGATGAACAATTCCTTTCTTAAGAAGTTTTGTTAATGGTAAAGCAAGTAATGAAAATTTACGTACAAACTTCCTATAGAAACTAGCAAGACCAAGGAATGAGCATAACTCATGCACGTTTTTAGGAACAGGCCAATTCAATATTGCATCAATTTTCTTAGGATCAACTTTAATTCCTTCAGATGATACAATATGACCTAAATACTCAATTTCTGTCTTAAAGAATTCACTCTTTTCAGGATTTGCAAACAATTGATTTTCTTTCAATAATTGAAAAACTAATGTCAAATGCTCATAATGCTCTTTCTCATTTTGACTAAACACCAAAATATCATCAAAGAAAACAATCACACAGTACTGATATTTCAGAAAGATACGGTTCATCATTCTACTAAAGGTGGCAGGTGCATTAGTCAATCCGAATGGCATGACTAAGAATTCATAATGGCCAAACTGTGTTCTGAATGCAGTCTTAAATATGTCAGATTTATCTAGTCTCACCTGATGATATCCAGACTTAAGGTCAATTTTACTAAATATAGAAGATCCTTGCAGTTTGTCGATAAGGTCATCAACTCTAGGTATATGATACCTATTCTTTACAGTGATCTTATTTAAAGCTCGGTAGTCAATACACATACGATAGGTATTATTCTTTTTCTTGACTAAGAGTACAGGTGCACCGAATGGAGAACTGCTAGGTCGAATTAAACCTCTATTTAGTAATTCTTCAACTTGACTCTGGATTTCTTTTTGCTCTATCTGATTGTGCCTATATGGTGCTTTGCAAGGTGGTTGTGTGCCAGGAATTAAATCAATCTTATGGTCTTCTGGACGTGAAGGAGGTAAACCTGGTGGTAGGTCTTCTGCAAAACAGTCCTTAAAATATGCAAGAAATTCCTTATGCCTAGGGTGCATATGATTTTCCTTTGCGTGCAATTCGTTCACCCAAATGAGATATGATTTAGTACTCTTGCGTAATGCACGTTTTGCTTGAGTATGCGAAAGCAGTGGAAAAACATTAGATGCATGCATACCATATAATGTAATAGATTTTCCTTGAAAATTAATATTCATTGTGTATGTGGAATAATCTATATTTGGATTATGCTGGTGTCGCCAAGGCATTCCTAGAATAATGTCACTCGACTGTAATGGAACAACTAAGAAATTTCTTCTTTCAGTATATGAACCAATTTGAATTTCTAAATCTTGAACTTCTTGTGTACCATTATACCTAGTACCTAAAAATGCAGCTTTTATGCGATAATGCGTAGGTACAGTCTGTAATTTCAATTCCTTTACCAATTTTGCTAAAATAAAGTCATGAGTACTACCGTCATCATGCAAGATAGTCTTTTTCTTTCCATGCACCAAACATTTCATAGTCAATAATGAATGTGGAGTAGGCATACCTGGTAAAGTGTCGGGAGTAGTAGTAGTGTCATCATCATCTTCAATGAAATCAGGCATATCCTCATGCTCGTCTTCGTCCATGGCTCCAAGATAGTTGAGATGAGCTGGTGGCTTCTTTGAATGACAATTTGCTGCGAGATGTCCAGGTTGGTGACATTTATAGCATACTATTGGCTTGCCTTTGGTTACATTATTTGCAATAGCTGGAAGTCTGGGTACATTTGGATTTGCTTGTGGAATAGGCTTAGGATTTGGATTGACATTGGATGGTAATACAGGTGGTTTAGCCCAATTCTTGCGGAAAGATGGTGAAGAGAAACGACCTGGATTAAACCTTGTAAAATTGGAATTGAATTGTTTAGATTCATAATTACCATTGGCTTGGAATTGCTGTGGTCGTCTGTCTCTACTGCGTAACTTATCTTCAGTGTCGAGAGCTAGTGAGATGGCGTCTTCAAGGGTAGCAGGCTTGAACATGTTCACTTCAGCGTAGTAATGTCCAAGAAGTCCAGACATATACTTCCGCTTATGTGTCGTCTCTGGTACGTCTTCAAGCATGCGTAGCTGTAGGAGTGCATTCCAAAAACGCTCTGTATACTGTGGTATAGGCTCACGATCCCGTTGTTGAAGTAAATCCCATTGCTTGATAGCCTTCTCATGAAATTGCGGTGGAAGGAAATTCTCCATGAACTTCTTCTTGAAATCTTCCCAAGTAGCAGGACATTCTATGCTCTTGCGTACTACAGTCCACCAAAGTGATGCTCTGTCTACCAAATGATTAGTAACACACTTGATTTTATCTTTTTCTGGATAAGTTTCCTCATGGAAATAGTCATAAAACTGGCTAATGAATGATAAAACAGTCTTTCCTTCTCGTATGCCATTGAAAGTGCGAAATTTGAAACTTCGTTTACTTATCTTTGATTCCTTGCGAATGGTTTGAGCTTCAAGAGTGGCGTCGATGGTACGTCGAATCAAATCTTCAGCTTGAGGTTCTTCTTTGTCGGTAGACGCTATTTGTAATTTTGTCAATTGCGCTTGCAATGCTTGCCTAGCCCTTCATTCTTCTTCCAATTACAGCATGATTAGATCCAGCTTTTGTTCCATGGTAGGCTCAGGTAGGTCGTCTTCAGCCATAGGATCATCCATATGTGGTTCCGTCATCCTGTAAAACTCAAAAGACCTTTCTCACTCAAAATCAGGTTAGCGGGATGAGCGTAGCTCAAATTCGGGGTTACAAGGCTATGTACTTTTGGGTATTTCTTTCTCAATTTTCAGAAAATCTGCAATATTTCCTTCTTCGTATGCTGAAAATACTTCAGCAGACCTGTGGATGGGTAGAATACATTGCCACGAACAACTTTGCAGTTCAGAGTTTCTGCGCAGGAACAGCCCTTCTAGGAGTTTTGAGCACTAGTCAGTTCTGACTCCAGTTGACTAGTCTGACTTGCAGAGTTGCAGACTTAGCCGACTTGCAGAGTTGCAGACTTGCAGAACTTAGTGAACTTGCAGAACTTGATTCCAGTCGACTTGCAGGACTTGACTTCAGAAGTGCAGGACCCGGAGTTGCTGACTTGCAGAGTGAAAATTTGTCTTGTCTGACTTGAGTAATGTGACTTAGCTTTAATGGATTAAGCTATAAGCTTAATCGTGTGATTTTCGTGGGGGGGCCGTTTTCTGCACGGCGCGAAAAACGCGGACACCTTTCGAGATACCACGGCGAAAAATTTGAAGCTTGAAGCTTCTTTGAAGCTTCTAAGCTTAGTATTAAGCCTTTTTGAAGTAATTAACTATGATATGAAGAAAGCTTATCTCTCTATTTTGATAACTTGATGATGGAGATGAATGCGTGGCCCTCCGCCTCTACAGCCTGGTCCTTCGCGATCTGAGAGTAGAAACAGGGGTTCTTGATCTCCAGAAGTCTGCCTGTATCGACGGTTCGCGACGAGATTGACTGTAGAGCCCGATCGTTCCAGGAGCTCCGCCTTCGCACGAGATGGGTAGCGATTGGAAGCTCTTGATCTCAGCTCCGCTCTGATACCACTGGTGCGCAGATCGGTCGCAATATGCTCACGTAGTGAATCCCGGAAGGTCCCCAAGAACAATGAACTCTACCTTTTTGCACAAAAAACAATGTAAAAGCATGGACGACAAGAAGCAAGAGACCAATTGGGTTCAATCTCCCCCCATGCCTTGTGTGAGCGCTTCACAAAGTATGTATTTTATGTATATTTCCATCTTCATGCTCACAAAAATATGACAAGCTTTTAGCTTTTGAGTTTGCTTTCTACAAAAATAGGAAATAAAGCTAATGGACGGTGCCCATAGAGTCTGGCACGCCCAATCTCAATGTCCAAATAGAAATAACATATCCGTGCGCATAGGCGCATACAAAATAATAATCAATAATCAATGCCTCAATAGACATAACAAAATATAGGCGTGGCACCTATCAAAATATAATCCAAAGGTCGAATACTCGCTAGACTCCAATGCTTTCCTCCGCCACTGCTGCTATCTCTACACATCAACTGAAGCATTCACAATCGTTAGTAAAATAATACAATTAAACCGACAAAAGTGAATACCTAGCAGTCTTCAGCTACATAAATAAATCAACTGGTTAGAAATAAATCCTAACCTTAATTTATTACGAGTGCGCACTCTAAACTCATAAATGTTTATTAATTTAATATACATTTTGCGGAATCACCCGCTATGGAATCACCCATGTACACACTAAATTAATGAAACGCCCGAAAAGGACAGGCGTCCCCATCAACTTCTCGCACAAAGAATCCACTTTGTGTATGAGCCCCGGTCATCTAAGTTTACGGAATCCACCGTAAAACCTCACGGAGTCCACCGTGGCACGGAATCCACCGTGGAATATCCTCCTGGCATCATATAATTTTAGGAATGCCTTGGAGTCATAAATATAATCCCAATATAGATTATTCCACTCATTCAATGAAGATTTATTCTAATGGGAAAAAAACCACATTACATGATACACATACTTTAGATAATTTTCCATTGCTTAGTCACACACAGGCTAAACATGTATTAAAAAAAGGTAGCAAATCATATTTATTATGGGTGAATGAAATTGAAGCTAACGAAAATCAGATGCATCCTAGGCATGCACAATTTCTTTCACAATTTAAAGATTGTTTTGCTACTGACTTACCACCTGGCTTACCACCTACAAGTTATGAATATCATAAGATAAACATAATTCCTAGTTCACAACCACTATGTAAAGCACCTTATAGACATAATCAAATTGAACAAAAATAAATTCAAACCCAAGTTAAAGAATTGTTAACTCGAGGACTCATTAGGCCCAGTAGTTCTCCTTTTAGTGCACCTGTCCTGTTAGTCAAGAAGAAAAATAACACCTATAGGATGTGCATTGATTATTGCTCCCTAAACAAGATTATTGTCAAGAATAGATATCTGATTCCTAGGGTAGACAACCTCATGGATAAACTATAAGGGGCCATAATATTTAGCAAAATAGATCTTAAATCTGGATATCATCAAGTACGATTGGATACACTTGATAGTTTCAAAACTACATTTTGAACTCAATTTGGTCATTATGAATTCCTTGTTATGTCTTTTGTTTTAACTAATGGACCAGCCACATTCAGTCGTTTAATGAACCACATATTTTTGAAACATCAGCATTGTGTAATTGTTTTTTTTTATGACATATTGATTTTCAGTAAGAATGATAACAAGCATTATGAACATTTATATTTGGTTTTCAAATTATTGAAAGAGAATCAATAATATGCTCATTCTGAAAAGAGTGAATTTTTTCAAACCCAAATTTAATACTTAGGACAAGCAATTTTGAATTGGCTGATACCTAAAAATGTGCACGAATTACATTCTTTATTAGGTCTTACTAGCTTTTACAGAAAATTTATACTACAAGGATATCATGCCATAGGAACGCTGATTAGCGACTACAAATAGCGACGAAAATAGCGATGGTACCTAGAGCAAAAAAACGTGGGCCGAAACCCGAGCGCATTACATTTTGCACATTCACAAAAGAAAGCGAGAGGGAGAGCGACCATCTTGCTGAGAGGGAGAGAAAGAGAGAAAGAAGGCTTCTCACTACCACCGCCGCCATTCGCGAAGAAGAGGAGGAGGTGTACGAAGGGCGAAGAGGAGCCACCAAACCCTTCTTTGAGTCTTTACGGTGAGTGCATTGTCCATGGTGGACAGTCGATGCTGAACGCCGTCCGAATGCCAAAAGGAGGGAGTGAGCCTTCTCCTTCGTGAGGGTGTGATACCCTCTACAGGAGTCCAGCACCCCGCCTTCAGTCGCAAGGCCCCGTCGCCACACAGAAGCGCCACCAGCCCGTCACCGTCACGGCGTCAATCTCCCTCTCCTGGCCACGTATGAAGCTTAGAACTAAGGGGGCTAGATAAGCCCCCTTTTCCCCCTTTCACCTTTTCCCCTTTTCACCCTTTCACCCCCGGGTTTTCTTAAATCCTCCTAACCCCCTTTCACCCCCCTTGTGTTCCTTTCACCCCCCTTGTGTTCCCTTCACCCCCTTGTGTTGCCTTTCATTTTCCCCCCTGGGTTCTAAAACCCCTAATCCCTTTTCACCCCCCGTGTCCTAAAATCCCTCCAAGACCCCCCTTCCTATACCTTTCACTCCCATGTCCAAATATCTCCCAAGGCCCCCTTCTTGTGCCTTTGGAACCACACACACACACCCCCCGTGTTTTAAGCCCCCTCATCCCATGGGTGTTGGAGCCCCGTAATTTAAACCTTTTTTCCCCCGTAGTTAGCCCTCAAGCCCCTTTCTTTTGGGCTTGTTACTCCCCCCCTTGTGTAACCCCTATAGGGCCTTTTCCTTGGGCTTTGTAAGCCTTTCCCTCCCAAAAGAACTAAGACCTTAAAGGTCTTATTACCCCCCTACTCGTGGTTAAAACCTTAACTGCTCCTTGCCTTTCCAAAATACCCTTGGGACTTGGTTTTTTTCCCTACTCGAAAAAGAGAAGAAGAGTATTGATGTGCAAGGGAGCGATGGTGGAATTCCGAAAAGGAGTGTAAAGCTGCTTCCTAAGAAAGTCCGAGGAATAGCTGCGGGAGGGTCATCTCCCGGTATCCATGTGGATATCTCACCCCAAACCCAAGTTTTTCCTTCTTAATTTTATATCGTTGTAATTCAATCATGCAAGATGAATTGTTAGGGATAGGATATATTTTGTCCTAGTTATTCATGACGAAGGAATTCAGTTTAATGGAACATGCAAAATAAATAAAGCATAAACGTAATTTTTTTCAAATAGCTTTATGCATGGAAAATTCAAATCATGAAAGGACTCTTACGATGCATAAATTCTATAACTGCATAATTTAGCAAGGAAAAGGTTGCTTATTTAGCACGAGTTTGTTCGCAAAGAAAAGGGAAGATTAGTTGGATTTAACCTAACCTCAAATTGATAAAATACATGATTGAAAAATCAATTGACACGTAGATAACAAATCATGCGGAGGTAATCTCGATATTACCTTCTAAAGTTAACCAAATTAATATAGACTTAGAAATACCTATGCTGCAAAATATTCATTGGGAATGAATTAAAATCCAAGAAACGTTAATACCTTAAATACTTGCCCACATTCCCTGATTGTAGGATTAGTAAATTGTAAATGTAAAAGGAACTAGGGTTTGTCCCTGAGTTCCTTAAAAGAAAATAATAAAGCTAAGAAACCCTAGAACTAACAATGTCAGCTTAAAGAAACTGAAACGGATTGTTTCGTAACTCCATTATCACATAATACGATGCATGACTTGCGCAGCAAGTGCGGAGTCATATGGTCTTGTGATTGAATCACAAGAAGAAAGGCTAAATTCTCGCAACAAGGATGGCGGATCCTTACACAAGTTATCTTGCAAGAGGATGTATACTTTGATATCCTTCTCAGTAAGGAAGGTTGAAAAACAGAAACTGAAGTATCCAATGAACTTTAGGGTTTAACCAAGTTGGGTTAATAGGGTACGCCCTAACCCAGAATATAAGGGATCTTGCCAAGTTGCAAGACACCGCGGATCGAGTGTTGGATGCATTCGAAAGGAAGGATTCCTTCCTTAGTAGTTGCCAACAACAAAATCGATCAATGGAAATGTTTATGCTTGCTAGAGATTTTAGAGCACTGTTTGACTTGTTTGACCAATGAATTACAAAATAAATAAATATCTATACTTCAGGTGGAAGGCCTAAAGGGAGAGACAGCTTTAGTTACCCCCGACTGCCTGCCTGACCCTAAGCAAGGGGGTTGTTGACCGCGCCGGGAACGTGAACCGAACCCGCCGCGAGAGATCTTTCCGTTAAGCGCTACTCGGAGCAGGAGGATGCTTGGGTGCCACGGGGGCTCTGGCCATAAATCCCTCGCCTTCCGGGTCTTGCACAAGAGGCTAACGTGACTCGGGATTGGATCTCGAGGCCCGCATACTAGTCTACGGGCGAAAACTTGGAATAGTGATCCCTGTGGATTGCTGGATAGCCTTCGAGCGGATTGTGGATAAGCCTACGGGCAGAACTCCTTGTATTTCAAAGATAAACATGATGACCTGTTAATAAAGAACTTCTCTGATATTGTTTTTCTATGTCAAGTGATAAGATTACGTGAAGGAACCAGTGCTTAACGGGTTAATTAAAGAAGCTGGTTGTTACATGTCCAACTAATGTATTAGATAAATACATAACTAAAACAACCTGAGGAAAGTGCGGAGGATGGGCCATGGGTCCGTCCTACGGTTGGGTGGTCCCGGTTGGCCGAGAACTTTTCTCAAATCACGAGGAACAACAGGATGATCGTCAAAAGACACGAACAACAAAAGCGTTGACCTAGAGATATGTCTTAACCTAATTTGCGCTGTTTTAGGGGAACGGAATGGGACTATGCCTTATGGCAGAGAGGTTGAGCTCTGCATCCCTCTCGTTTCCCATTATCCTTGAACCAAGTGCAGCGTGAATCCGCTTCATACCTGGCGTTTCTACGTAAAGTAGTTCGCTTGGGTCTGACGCTAGTTGCTGTTAGGAAATGGCCAATCAGGAAAACCCTAATTCAGGTCGATCCTAAGTGGGAACGGCCGGAATACTTCCGCTACATGGCAGACACCGAAAGCCCTAGATCGCAAATCCCGTAACATTCCATGGGAGTGCCGGGCGGAGCTTTCTAGACTTCCTTTCCGACGGAGTGCTAAGACGTCTCCTGGATGATACTAGTGGTCACGTTACAGTTGGTATCAGAGCCGACCAACAACGGAATTGTTTTTATGAAATTATAATAAGATGAAGTAAAGCAAATGTTGTTGTCCAAACATTTACTTACCTTCAATGCTGTCTTGCAGAATTACAAAGCGTGGAGAAAGTTCTTGGTATTTCGAGTCATGTTTATGACTGCAATACATTCTCCGCTTTATAGACAAAGAATTGGGATGATGAACATCCTGGAGCAGATCTATAATCCATCACCTTTGTACATGGAATGAAGATGGATGGGTGCTTCAGGAATCTACTATATAGCCGCCCATCGGTTTGCTTATCTACACACCAACCTAAAGAGGATCAAGTGGTTGGAAGACCTGAAAGTCGTGAAGCTGTTCGTTTTTGTGGAAGCTCACGTAAATTCGACTTTACATATTCGAGGTCAGAGGGTTGAGATGAACTCATAGTGGTTGGTGGCCCAAAAGTCAGGCTGTGCCCAAATACAATGTCCAATAATGAAATATTTAAACCGTACGTCCATGCGCATATAAAATAATAAATATTTATAAAGCACTTTAATAAATAAGCATGCCTAAATAAATATTAGCACCATGCCTTTAATAATAAGATGCGCGCCCATCAAAAATGATATTTTTTCTTAGATAATTTGAATACACGCTATCGCCCAGTGCTTCCCAATGCCACCTCAGCCTGCTCTACACATCAATCGAAGCATTCACAATTGTTAAAAAATAATAACATTAAATCGACAAACGTAAATACCTAGCAGTCTTTAGCTACAGAATAAATAAATAGGTTGGAACTCTGTCCTAACCTTAATTTAATAAATAGATTGGAACTCTGTCCTAACCTTAATTTAATACGAGTATACTCTAAACTCATATACGTCCATTAATTTAAATATGTATTTTGTGAAATCACCCACGTGCACATTAAATTGACTTGATGCCTAAAAAGGCAGGCGTCCCTATCAACTTCTCGCACAAGGAATCCACCTTGTGTACGAGCCTTGCCAAATAAATATAGTTTTACGGAATCCACCGAAAAACCTCACAGAATCCACCGTGGAATATGCCTCCTAGCATCATACCCCTCGGGTGGGATAGCAATTGTCCTCAATTGCTAAGCTCAATGTGGAGCAAGCACTGAGGGGTAAGCACTTAAGTCGCGGGCGTGCATCCATTGGGCCTCTTCAACAATATGATTTTTACACTTAACCAAATATCCAGAATATCTACAGCCAGTTCTAGTGATCATAAAGTCAGTGTCTAGAATAGTTTCGAGTTCAAGGATTTCAGTTTCTTCTTTTAACAAAGGAGGGTTTTCATAGATAGGGTGAACAGGTAAGTGGCTTCTAAAAGGTCATAATAAACTGATATGAAAAGTATTGTGGATGTTCCAGTGTTGGGGTAGTTCTAATTTAAATGCATTGTCATTGATTTTTTGAATGATCTTAAAAGGTCCATAAAATCTAGGGGCTAACTTAACAGCAGGGTCTTTCTCAAAACTTTATAATCTTCTCTTTTCAATGCGTAACCAAACATAATCATCAATTTTGAAACTCATAGTTTTTTTTTTCTTGTTAGTTTGTTTTGTGTATGATTGTTGGGCTTTCGCAATCATGTCTTTAACTTAAGCAAAAATAGTAGCATGCATATTGGCAATATCATCAGCAGCTTTAACTTTGTTTGATAATGATATAACTGGTGTAGGCAATCTATGTCCATAAATGATTTAAAAAGGTGCTTTCTATGTAGCTATATGTGGTGTATTATTGTATGCAAACTGAAGTAAATGCAAGTGTGTATCCCATGTTTGTGGTTTTGAAATTGTGTATGCATGCAAAAGATCTAAAATTGTATTATTAGTAGCTTTTGTTTGCCCATTTGTTTCAGGCTGAAATGTAGATGAAAAATCAATCTTTATACTTAAATTAGCAAACAAAGTAGTCCAAAAATTATTGCAAAATCTATAATCACAATCAGAAATAATAACTTTTGGCAAACCATGGTTAGTGAAAACAGTTCTCCAAAACAATTGAGCACCTTAAGATGCAGTTAATGTTTTCTTGCATGGAAGGAAATATGCTTGTTTGCTAAATCGATCTACAATAGTCCAAATCATATCATGATTAGCTTGGGTGTTCCGAAAACAAGTTATAAAATCCATTGAAATATATTCCCATGGTTGTTCAGGAATCGATAAAGGCATTAATAAACCATATTGCTTACCATGGTGTCACTTAACTCTTTGATAAATTAAACACTTAGATACAAAGTTAGAAACATCAAATTCTATATGTGGCCAGTAAATTTTTTTAACTAATGTACACAAAGTAGAAATAATACCTCTATGGCCTTGATATGGGAGACAATGAATTTCATGCAACACAAATGATCTAAATGGAATAGTTACACACAAGCTTTTCTCATAAAAGATAAATCCATTAGAATAAGATAATGAATCAATTGGAATCCAATTATTTGCAACTAACTTATTCCAATCAGCTTGAAAACTTGGGATCTTGTTCATAGGTATCTTTCATAGGGATAGGGGAATAAAAGATATAGCGAAGATATAATGGATACTCGGTCTTCTACTTAAGGCATCAGCAACAACATTCTCTTTTCCAGGATGATATTGAATAAGTGAATGAAAAATTTGAATAAAAGCAGCCCATTTAATATGAGGGTTAGAGATGAATAAGGAGATGTTTAATACTTTGTTGGTCAGTTTTGATCATGAATTTAGATCCCATTAAATAGTATTGCTATTGACGTAAAGCTTGTAACTATAGTTAACAACACAATATTAGTGAGTTTGGGAATCTCCCAATTTCCATTTTTTGAATACTAAAAAAGTGACACTCGGATAACATGCCCATAAGTTTCTCAAAACCATATGATGTGACCTATCATTAGAAAGCGCTTTAAAAATGGAATCTATTGAACTATAGAGCACAAGATTTGGAGTTATAGTGTTCAAGTTATGACAAATCCAAAGATATGACCACGTGTTGCTGTAATTTTTTCACTCAAAAAAATATTATTAAACTTGACTCCCTGCATGCTGCGTAAAACCTGTGCAAGGTTATCTCCTGCATCGTAATTACCGGTAGCTTAATCTGTACCCCGCATGTGCAAAAATAAGGCCTCCGCATTGTGAAATCGAGGCCGGGGTTGAAGACTGTAAAATCCCATGGGGAAACACCCTTTTTGAAGGGAAAAAATGGATAATGGTAAGGTTAAGTCAAATTTTTTTAATGATTATCTCTTTCCCCCAGTCGATGCATGACTGGAGGAGAGGGAGTAGGAGAAGAGCAAGTGGGGAGTATGGGGAGCTTGTAGAGGTGGAGATGCATTGGAGAAGAGGGAAGCATGGGGGGCTCCATGTGTGTCGAGTCTCTCCCCCCCCCCTTGCACTATAAAAACACTCCCCTATGGACAAAGGGAAGCATGGCAGACTCCACGTGTGTGGAGTCTCTCCCCCCCTTTGATGCTAGGAGGCATATTATACGGTGGATTCCGTGCCATGATGGATTCCGTAAGGTTTTACGGTGGATTTTGTAAACTTTTATTACCAGGGCTCATACACAAAGTGGATTCTTTGTGCAAGAAGTCGATGGGGACGCCTATCCTTTTCGGGCATCTCGTTAATTTAGTGTGTACATGGGTGATTCCATAGCGGGTGATTCCGCAAAATACATATTAGATTAATAAACGTTTATGAGTTTAGAGTGCGCACTCGTGATAAATTAAGGTTAGGATTGATTTCTAACCAATTGATTTATTTATGTAGGTGAAGACTGCTAGGTATTCACTTTTGTCGGTTTAATTGTATTATTTTACTAACGATTGTGAATGCTTCAGTTGATGTGTAGAGATAGTAGTAGTGGCAGTGGAAAGCATTGGAGGATAGCGTGTATTCGAGTTATCATCTATATTTTTATGGGCGCATACCTTAGGCATGGCGCCTATATTTTATCGCGCCGAAAGGGTCGTACTTGGTTTACTGGCCTCGATCCAGCTGAGAAGGCTTCCTTCGCAGCTCTTAAGACTCTCTTCATAAAGCGATTTGCCGAGGCAGGCTACGGGCAGAAGGCAGATGCTCATAAGTTGGCTTCATCTAGCACCACACAGAATTACTCTTCATTTTTTAATGTACGAGTTGTTTCCATTTCTTTACTTGACCCTGAGGATGACCTTGTCATTCCCCCGGCTTTCCTTCAAATCCAGTTGACTGCTGCCAAGCAGGTCACTACTGACGCTCTCATTGATGAAGGTTCTGACTTCAACACCCTTCCATATAACCTCTAGATGGATTTGGGCCAACCCACCTTGACACCCACTCACACTAAGCTTAACCCCTATGGTGGCCAACCTTACTCGCTCTTGGGTAAATGTAAGCTTTTGCTTACTATTGCAACTGAGAGCAACCCTCTTCTTTTTTATGTTCTTCCAAACCGCGAAGATGTGGGCAAGGAACTTCTCTTGGGCCGACCTTTCAAGTATCAGGTTCCATGCACTATCAACTATGTTGATCAGCGCATTACATTGCAATTTCCAGGTGCCCATGTAGTTTCTGCTTTCAGTAAAGGGGATCTTTCTGCGGGGCCAACGCCAATTCCTCTTCCCACCCCTTCTCAGTCCGGTAGTTCCTTATTTCATCAGTTGTTGCACGCCCAACATCACCATGCTACTCCTGTTAGTCGCGCCTCAAAACCCACGCCTATGAAGTTTCCTCACTTCCAATGGTGCCCTCGCCTCCCCTCACCACCTCCATTTCCATTTCACCACCCTCAAAGCCGTTGCATCGGCAACCGAGTCGACGTCGTCAAACTCCTCCAAAGCCCACAATTTCCTTGTGTTGGGTGGCACGTGCTCTCTTGGAGGCTCAGGGCTATTACCAGGGTAACACCTACATTTGGATTCCCAAATGATCTAACTTCTCATCTATCTCTTTTTCTTGGGCTTTGTCCACCGTTCCTCCAGGCTGCTCGAAGCGCTGAATGTCTTATCCGCGGGTTTCTCATTCCTTCCTACCTCCAGTCACCCCGTCTAATTGACGAGTCAGAGTCTACGCCCCATTCTGCTTCCCTTAACCAACCACCTCCTAATAAGAAGTCATTTCCACTACCTTCCTCTATCTCCTCATCTCCATCTCTCGCTCCAGGAACCCCCTCCTGACCCTCTTCTCACACCTTCCCTTGGGCCCTCACCTTCCTTTGAAGCATCCTCCTCTTCCAATCTCTCTCGGCTAGTCCACCAGTTGGATCAGGCATCCCAAGCTAAACTCCAACATGAACACGGGGACCCGATTCCACCTCATCTTCAGATTAGTTCCACCGCTCCTGATCCCCCTTCTAGTCTAAAACCTCTGCTCATTTGCCGCTCTCTTAGTGGCATGGCTGCGGACTTGGCCACGAAGGACAACTCCTCCGACGCTAGTTGGTTACTCCAATTCGATTCTATGTTTACCACCTTTGCAAAATTGTTTGCTATGATTGACCTCGGCCTTGCCGACAATGAGGCACTTGAACTTGCTACTCGATGGAATCCCACGTGGGAGGAGCATGGACATCTCTTCCGCAAAAGTCTCTTGGTGCAGGCTGAGTACGTCAAGACTCTTCCTCAGAAGCATCTCCAGTCCTCCCGATTAATCTCTTCTTATGCTCCAATGACCAAATGTGTTGATTCCGCCGAGCTTGCAGCTCTTACCACCAAACAAACCACTTCTAGTCTTTTCTTACGTCTCTGGTATAACCATCGGCTTGAGATTGCTCAGGCTGGCAGTCGTCTGATGACCACTGCAGAGCAACGGCATGCCATTAGTAACCTTCGGTCTGATCCTACATATCATTCTCTTGTTTCACTCCATGCCATCATTTTGGCTCGTGACCTAGAAGTGCCTTTCAATTTGCAACACCATCCCCTGTTTAATAAAATTCTAACGGCAGAAGAACTACATGTGGCTAGTCGCTTTGCTGGTCCATGTCTCCTCACAGATATTACCACTTATTTGTGTGGTTTGGCTATGCGCCCATTTGACCTTGATACATTTGCGGAATTGGAGTATAACCCCAACTTTTACGCTTGGTGGAAGTCCATCCTTCCTTCATTTTCCCCGTCCACCTAGTTGTCTTTCAATTTTCTTTGTCCATACTTCATCTTCTTTTTCTTTTTCCTTTTTGTGTTGCCCTGTCATCTTTTCCGTCCTTTGTCACTTACCCCTGCAAGCTAGGAAGCTTGCTAGGTCTTGTTGTTGCAGGAGGGCAATTGGCAATCCATTTTGGCATTATTTTTATAAAAAGGCAAAGGTATAGTTTGACTTTTATATTTTGTGTGATGGTTAGCTAGAAATTTCTCAAGATGTGGTCTTATCTTTTGATTAAGCAGATGACAGGTTCACAGTTTGAAATGTCTACAATGTCGACATTGGTGGCTATCAAGGATCATCATTATGAGGACAGGGGAGTATTCACTATGGAGCAATGCAAGGAGTTTGGTCTAGAGACCAGCATATGGAGTTTTGGGGCCTTGAAGTTTCGTCAACTTACCAACTTCGAGAATATTGTCAACAGGTATCCTAAAATTGGGGAGTTGGTGGCTAAATGTGGGCTAACCGATTATATTAGAGCAACCAATGGGCCTATTCACTTTGCCAATTGCTAAAACTTTGTTCAAAACCACGATCCTAAGACTAAAACAAGTAGGATGAGCTACTGGGATGAAAAAGAGCAAAAAGTTGGGGAGGTAGCACTTACTTCTAAGCTGATAGAACAAGCCTTAGGTCTTTGTCAAGGGTCCAGAGGGCATGGTAAAGCTAGTAAAACTCATCTAGTGGATCAAAGGTGGGAAGGTAAGCCTAATGTTACTACTGGTGGTCTATTGTTCTCTGCCATTAAGGAGTTGGATCTTAAAGCCACTGCACAGGTGTTTCACCATTTGTTTACCTACAACAAAACCAACACTCGTGCAGGGAGAATACCCAAGGGCTTCATGGAAGATATCTTATCAGACAGGATACTTGATGAGGATTTAAATAAGTTTTGGATGGATCAGATTTGTGAATCCCTTGCCAAGCCACATGAGACTCTTCCTAAAACTCTTGAAGGGAGACTCACCACTACTGAGGCCAAGATATGCATGATAAATTACGGTGGTGCACTCAGTAAGGTCATCACCACAGCTTGGGACTCTCCGAGCCCTTTCAGGTGACACCCGCAGTTGCTGAGATGGGTCAACTGAAGGACAAATGACCAAGGGAGGAACAAGAGCCAAGTGTTGAGAGTTCACTAAAGAAGATGGGTCAAAAAGAGTAAGAAAGGAAAATTTAAGACAGAGCACCACGTAGCGATCGAGGAGTCGCTAGAGAATGCACAACACTTGGGGGAAGCTCTCCACAAGGAAAAGGAGAATCAAGCCACAACCATACAGGAATCATCCATTAAGGACATGCGAGGGAAGGAAGCCTTCGCTCCACAGGAAGTTGACGAAGACGTTGCTAGGAAACCTGGAGATTCTGACAAAGGAAAGGGAAAGACTCAAGGAAAACAATCGGTGATTGGTCTAGGAGATTTTTAGATGCTCATGACCACTTTACAAACCATGCAAGCCCAGATAAACATGTTGGAACATGGTAGACAGAATGAAGAAATTACAGTCACTTCTAGTGTAGAGAAGCTGCGACCGGATGAGACTACCACTAGTTTAAAAGTTTGCACAAGAAGGACATCAGCGAATTTGGATGGTCTTACCACATTAGAGCTCTTATGTGAAGAGTTGAAACAGGACAAGGATCAAGCAATTCTGGAAAAATTGGAATTATAAAAGAAGTATGAGGCAGAGAGATCATCTCATCAAGAATTTTTGAAACACTCAGCCCAGCAGATACACGACTTACAGACTCAGATTGTGGAGAACAATAAGGAGATGGAGGGGCTAAGGAAACAGTTGTAAGAAGTTGAGGTCCTGAGGAAAAGGGAAGAAATTCTCTGTGCTCAGGTTACAGATCTTGTGGTTCAGTTAAAGGAGGAAAAGGCAAGGACATCAACTCTCACCAGAGAGTTGTCAGAAGCACATCGGACTTAGATGCAAATGAAGATAGCCTTTACAGGGTTGCAAGATACAATTGCAATGAGTCTGACTACTGCTGTCAATCAAGTTGAGGAAAAAGCTAACAGAGCTTACGAGGAGATGTTACAATAGCTACTCACAGACTTGGCTCATTCCCTTCACAAGGAACGTCTGTTTAAGCTTCATGCAACTGCCTATCAATATGCACTATCATTACAGCAGGGCTTTATCATCAGGCCATTTGCACTTTATCATCCAAAAGCACCGATGATATGGAGGAACTCAAAGCTCAGTTGGGAATTGCTACCGGTGCCTTAGCCGCTTTTGACCAGGGTAAGGAGCTCATGTTGTTGACCTCAGACCCAACTAGCAGCCAGATGATTGATCATTTGCATGACATGGGCTATAATGATCAAGAATTGAGGGATGTAGGAATGATGCAGCCAACATCTACTGAGCCATGTGACTTACAATATGAGACACTTGTTGAAGACCCTATTGCAGTAGAGCCTTTTCAAGATATGGTTCCTTCTGAGGATTATATGGATCCTCAAGATTTTGCTGAGCAGGAATATGGAGCTACTGAGGAAATACAGGTACCCCCAACAATGTTGGACAAGGAACTTGAGGTCCAAGAGCGCTTTGATAGGATGGTTCAAGTTCTTAGGGCTACCCCTCAGGATGTGCCAGAGTATTCCATTGACATGCAAGGCATCGAGGCACAGAGAGAGGATCTAGATGAGCCCATTAAGACCTATCATGAGAAGCAGACGAGGGAGGAGACCATCATTTTTTATTTCAATGTCTATGGAGATGCCAAATTCAGAACACCCTTACCAGTCAGTACAGTGCAAAAGCTTATTCAAGTGGAAGAGAAGATTGCTAAGAAGTGGTTGAAGAAACAAGATAGGTCGGCTTTGAAAGGAGCTTGTAAGATTCCCAAGGAGAAGAACAAGAGGGAGTATCTCACCGAGAAGCCACGAGAGGTGTGGAAGCTTCAACCAAAATGGCGATATCCTATCCTTGAAGCGGATGAAATGGCCCATTCCACCTTTTGCTACTCAAATCGGAAGACAGATGTACTCCATTGCCCCTATCCGAGAAGGTATGGCAGAAACTATGATGGTGAGAAGCATGGTAGGCATAACTTTCCCAAAATTCCCAATATCAATGCTCCGCATGAGAGTGATATCTATCACTTCCAGTTGTGTGATCTACTACCCTCTTTTGACAGTTTCCTTAAACTCTACTCAAATTTCCCCGATCTTGCCTTCATAGTCACTTGCAATTATCTCCGCCTCATAGTCAAGCTCTTACAGCAGCCACCGACTCCCTATGAGGATGGCCTGCCACCCTTATTCTTCGACATCAACACAGGGATTGACCGCATTGCCATGGCAAGACTTCTTCTTCGAGCTGTATTATTCCCCTCTTACTGCGTAGCCTTGCTTGAGGATATGGTGGATAGCAGATTTGCTCGGTGTACCCATCCTTTTTATTCAGAATCACCCATTTATCTCCGAACCTTTCTTAAGCCATATATTTTGAGCAAAGGGTGTCTTTCACTTACCTTGCAGCCACTTCTTGAGGAGTGACTCCCTTGTGCATCACATGATGAAAAAAAAAGAAAAAAACCACCAAAAAAAAAGAATATATATATATATATATGCACTCACATGCACTGCACTGCACCTAGGGGTCCTCAAGTTGGATGCGTCCAGTGGCTTTGGTCGGCTGGCTCCGTCTCTAACCCCCTAGCCCTTTTTCCATTTCCCCACACATTCGCTTAGGGCACATCAAGGTCAGGACATACCTAGGGAGTCTCGGCTTGCCTAGGTTAGACCTGTCTCCCTGAGTCACGTGCACTTTTCATTTCTACTTCATTTATCTCAGTAACACCACATCACCTCAGGTCACCTACCACATGTGGTTGATCCAGTGGAGAACCATGCGCTTCAAGAATTCCTTTATCTATCCCACTTAGGTGTCTCCCTTGCATCTTCAACAACAACCTTTTTTTTCTCAGTACCTACCATTCTTTCCATCTTCATCAGATCAAGCTCCCTTGCTTCCTCATCATCGAGCATCATCATCAACAGAAGCACCCATGGAGAAGTCTTCTACCTATGTATTAGACTATGTATGCACGTGCACTCACTATAGTATTTGCACCATAACCTATTCACGGTTTTGGGTCCTCAAGTGTGGGACAACACTTCAGGCTTGCCTGGAGTTTGACCCATCTCCCAAACCAACATCATCATATGTCCTGTGCACGATCAGAAGACTAGCACTTTTCCCCTAGGGAGTGACTGCACGTGAGGTTTTACTTTGCAGGTATTCGAGTTGTGGAGAATCATGCGCATCACTTCTACATCAACATTGCATCTCCCATCTTCTACGACCTCTATTCCATTTTCCAATGACCATTCAAGTTCTATTCATCAGAAGGATCAACAGTCAAGTGTATCTTCAGCATAGCCAACTTTTACAGGATTTGTCACTAGCAACACCATCAGTCTCACCATCTACCACAATTTGAGCAACATCATTTGTACCACCTGCAGCAGGCAACATCCTCATCTTCAACAACCACTGTTCTTCATCAGCCACATCCACTTCTTCTCCATCAGGACTACTACTTAATCAGGACTGTTCCCAGCATTCCGCGTCTTCGGTGCAAGCTACAGCATGCTACCTACGATGTGAGTGCCATGGGACTGGCACTCGTCTAGGGGGGGGATAATGTTAACGGTATTTTGAGAAGGCTGCAGAAAGCGCAAGTGCTGGATACTATTTTTTGGTGGATTACTATTTTGTGGAGCTTCATTGTATTACTTTGGGCACTTGTGTATTACTTTTTACTCATGGACATCATCAGACTATCATGGTTGTATTATTTTGTGAGAGCCAGGGCTCACTCCCGTGCACATTGTGTTTATCACCCGTAGTTATATTTGTCGCACCCGCATGTGTTGCGTGGGTTGCACACATGTAATTGTGATTAGAATAGTGTAGGCTTGGTCTATTTAGGCTAAGGTTCAAGCATGTTTCAAGGATTGACCGGCCTAAAGCCCACTATGTGGGTAGGATGCCCAAAGAGGGTGCAAACCCTAATTCACAGTTGTGGAAACCCTAAACGCAAAAGGGGCGCAAACCCTAACCCTAACCCTAAACGCAAAAGGAGCGCAAACCCTAACCCTAATTCTATGTCTATATAAGGGTGGGAGGTCTCAGTTGTATTCACCCCCTTTGGCACATTCATGCTGCGGAAGCTCTGTTAGTGCAACCATTCAATCTTTCTATTCTATCATCTTGCTTCCATTGTGTTGAGAGTGACTGAGAGGGAGAGAGTGAGAGGTGTGTTGAGCGAGGGACTGAGGGAAGGTGAAGCTCTTCGTCGTCTTCTTGCTTTTCTCGTCGTCTCTACTAGCTCTTCGACTCGTTGGTGTGCTTGGTGGTGGATGCGAAGGAGCGATGGCATCGGATCGTGTTGATCGTGGTCGTGGAACTATCTTCGAGCCTTTGAAAGGTAAGTTAGGTGAGTTCACTACAACTCGAGCTAGTCTTGTGTTCTTGCTTCCTTGGGTTGGAGAGGAGAATGCTTGGTTAGTTATAGCGGAGCATGAGAGACAAGGTGAGAGATTGTCGCCAACGTGAGTTGCAGCTTCTGAAAGAATAGAAGTCCGTCCAAAGTCTCGACTGTTGGTGCGTTTGCCTCAACATCGGTCCTAAGTGGAAACGGTTGGAAAACTTTCGCTACGTGGCAGACTTGGAAAGACCTAGATCGCAAACCCCGTAACATTCCATGGGAGTGCCGGGTGGATCTTTCTAGGCCCTCTTTCCGATGGGCTGCTAAGACATGTCCTGCAAGGAGATAGGTGGACACGTTACAGTTGCAAACTTATGGGAAATTCCCATATTCCTCAATATGGTGTTTAAAAATCCCTTATCATAGGTACAATACTTGAGTTGAGATGGTTTAAGTTTGCAACTAGAGTAGGCTGTGGGATGTGAATCTTGCATAAGGATAGCTCCTATTCCAGATCCACTAGCATTAGTTACTACTAGGAAGAATGGTCTATTAAAGTCACATAATTGCAATACAGGGGCATGTGTTAAGACATGTTCCTTTTAGTGATTATCAGACCAATGATACACAATACCTTTCTTTAATAATTTTGTCAAAGGCAATGCAACCAATGAAAATTTTCTCATAACACTACAAGATATAGGCCTTATACTAACGTTAAAAGCCACGAAAATATAAATAACAAAACTTTCCCCCTGTCGTCGCACGTTATTGGTGATGCCATAGAACAGTCAGTATCAGCATCGATATCTGCATCGTTATTTGCGTCGATATCAGTGTCGCATCAACATTGTTATTTACGTCGGTATCAGCGTCGGACACTAATACCAACGCTCTGCGATGCTAATAACGATGCCAATAACGAAGCTTGTAGTAAATTTGCGATGGTAACATGAAAAAAATAATTTTTATGGCAGGGCAACAAGCTGCCCTACCACATATAGCACTGTGAGCTTTATTTGGGCCATAAAAAATAGTTTCTGTACTGTGTACAATGCTCGTGTAAACAAAAACAAAGTATATTGAAATCATAACACTGATACATGAAATAATTACATGATCGCATAATGAAAGCAAGGACTGGTACAATCATGACAAGATATCACTACTACATAGAAAATGTCTACACAAATCAGGCAACCAAAAAAGAATGGTGTGTGAGCTCCAAGGATCCAAGGGTGAGCTACATATCCTCGCCATCGGAAAGCTCGTCCCACCACAAAGGAGCATCAAATGGACTCTGCAGAAAAAGAAACAACAACACATCAGTACACCATACAATAATGCAATCTAATTAAACATGGTAACTACGAACAAGAAAGATAAGTGACTTACAGGGCCGCCGCGTCTATACAATCGGTCGATCAATGTAGTGAGACCGTGTCTCTCTGCATATCAAGTCTGAAGGCCAGTCAAATCGCGATTTGTAATGGAGTGCAGCAAAGAAAACAAAATACTAACTGTTAGAAACATGATTGTCAATACAAATGATATTGCAAAAAAATAAGCAAGCAAAACAAAAGAAAAACTTACAAAGTCCTCCAGATATGTCATGTGGCTGCCACTCCCAAGATGATGGACCACTCCAGCCTCTAGTCGTACCCTCATCGCCTCGCGCTGCTGACTCCAACGTCCTGGAGAATCTATAGCCTCCTTTCTCAGTCAGCGCCAGTCGTCTGCATCTAGCCACTCGGGCTTTGCAGCCCCACTCTTGAGTGCCTTGCATGCATCCGATTGTCTGTGTGACATATATGCATGCATGCAGTCCATCATCCAGCGCGTAGAAAATCTATCTGTTGAGGCTGGAACCAAAAACTCCTTATGCAAGGATGCTACTATGTAGTCCTTGCTCCCCTCCGGTATATTTTTCCAATGATCTAAGATATTGTGCCGTAAAACTTGTTGGCACAACTCTCTCATGTGAGCCATCACCCTCCTCCCCTCATCATTCATGATGATGGCTCTTGACTTATCACTACAACAAAAAGGCCTCATAGACGCATATTTAGATGCGATTTTTGAATACAGAGAAAATCTTACGGGTGCATCTATCTGTCCGTCTATTTGCGCGTCTACCATTTCGCGTCTATAATCGCATGTATCAACGAATTTACACGCAAAAATAGACGCGCAATAGACACACATTTACACGCGTATATAGACACGGTGATAGACGCGTTTTTACAAGCACTAGTAGACGCGAACGGAAAACAAAAAATATTCTTTTTTTAAAAAGATATTTAATTTCTTTTTTAAATTTGAATTATGGAGCGCGTGTATAAGCGCGTGTAGTCTGCACTATAGATGCGCGTATAAACACGAATTATCTGCAATTTAGACGCGCGGATAGACGCGCAAAATAGAACTGGAAAAAAAAAACCAAAGAGCAACCAGGGAAGTTTAAGTGCTTGCGAACTAAAGCGTGGTCGCAAGCAGTAGGCTCAAAGATGGATCATACATATACAAGAAAAGAAGGCCTCATGAGGAGGTATGGTGCTCCTCTACGAATCTGAAGAGGAAACATCTTCGCTACTACCACCATGGCTACTAGCGTCACTATCCCCCTCCTCGCTATGCTCCACATCCAGGTTCGCCTACACACACAAAAGATCAGGGTTGCTTACATAGACAAGGTGAAGAAAAAGTTATAATTAGCTATACTTTTAATAGGAAAGTAAGAAAAACATACCTCCTCTGGCTGTCGAATCCTCATGGCCCGGTTGTATTGGTCCTCAGTGATGAGACCCTCCTCATAGAAGTGAAGCCATGTGGCTGCGCGGTTATGGCATCGATGGTAACCTACCTCTCTAGGAGTAGGTATCCTACCAACGATGGTAGTCTGCAAAACATTTAGATGTATACAAACAATTATGAGTCACAATATATTAGAATAAAATATATAAAGAATTGAAAGAAATATAAAATTTAAAAAACTAGAAATCAAAATATACTTACAAACTCTGCCTCCCACGACTCTCTGCCGCCCGATCCGTAATGCGACGATCCCATGGTTTCCATTTGGATCCGTCGCGCCTCTACGTGCTGGCGACTCTTCACTTTCTCTGCTGCTTTCTTCTTGGCTTTCTTCCACTCTATGCGGTGGCAAATAGGTGGTTGGCTATAGACTCCACGCCCCTTTTTCTGCCTCCGCAGTGAGTCCCTCACCCGTGTCATGAGGTGGGATCTTTTGTTGTGAAGCATATCCCTCACTTTTGTGCGTCCCCAATCATCCGAGAATCTCTGACCCTCAGGATTTGGGTACCTCCTATGGACTGCCCTCAACACCTCCTGCCACAAGCCGCTTTTCTGATTTTTGAAGGTAATGAAACAATCTTTATACGTCGCATGCACGACGCTCCTCATGTACGCCATTACATCCCTTCCTTCATCATCATGAAAGATGCCACCAGCATCTGTAACTCTATAGTACTGGCGTACAACCTCCTCTATGTGATCTACTGGTGAGGGTGATCACTCGCCACCTCCTAGGCAACACCCACACAAGCCTCATCCTCCCTCTCGACTCTCCCTCCTCCCTCTCTGTCGACTACCCTCTACCTTGCTGGACACACGAGTTTTTGCAGATGCATGTGCTTTTGCAGATGCTTGTGCTTCAGCCGATGCACATGGAGCACGTGGAGTACCTGCATATGGAGTATCTGCATGTGGAGTACCTGCATGTGGATTTTGGGAAGTAGTGCCAAGCAAAGACGTCAGAGGCGTCCCAGACATGACACTGAACACCTCGTCCGCTGTGGGGGACCGGCCAAGGTGTCTGGTCCTCTCTCCCATGAAGTCTTTCCTACTAGGAAAACCTCCAAAAAATGCATTGATTCCCCTACCAAAGGAGGCCAATGTATCATTCATGCGATCCAAATCCAGGTCATTGCTAGATGAACCATGATACAACATCTGCAAAAAAACACAGGAAAAAGACAAATTTATTTGCATACAAAAAATCATATATTACCTAAATTTTCAAAGAGCTTTCTTTAGACATTGAGCATAAAACTTAAGTGCTAATGCTTCTCATAAACAAGAAAACTGATAAACACAAACATGGGATTGGTCACATTCATCATTGCAAAAATATATTGTTTACTACCAGAACTAGGAGACCTGGTGCGTGTATCCCCACGTCTAAATTGCAGGTTAGACGTGCCCTTAGACGCGATTCAAATTCAACCTTCTGTCCAGCGCGTCTATCTTTGCATCTAAGATGCAGCACAGACGCACTGTCAGATGCAAATTCTAGGTCAATGCTCATGTATAATCGCGTGTAGACTGCAGGTCAACGTTCTGTCCAGCGCGTGTAGACTGCAGAGCACACGCGCCAGCACACGCGCTCTAAGACGCACCCTCAGACGCTATGAGAGGAAACATTTTTCGCGTCTATATCTGTGTCTACACTGAAATGTAGACGCGCTATCAGACGCACTCGGTCGGCTGATTTTAGCCCGATGAACGCCATTGATGATTTACAAAATGCAATACATAATGGAATCACAAATCCTAAATACACAGACAGAGAAGAGAGAGGAAGAGAGAAACAGAGAGAGAGAGAGAGAGAGAGAGAGAGAGAGAGAGAGAGAGACTCATCTTGGGTGTTTGGTGTGGCGGGTGGTAGCGCTTCTTCCTTCTCCTTCTTCCTCTCCTTGGTAAGTTACCCTCCCTTGATGTTTGCTTGCTTGCTTGCTGCTTCTTCTTGTTCTCCTCTCTCTTGTTCTCTCTTTCTTCCTCTCCTTGGCTTTCCTTTTTCCCTTCTTGTGTGTTTGAAATGAAAGAAGAGGTGAGTCATGAGGAGGTGAGGCATGAAGAGACTAGGTGAGGCATGAAGAGACTGCATGTTGGCTAAACTCAAACTTTAGAACCGCAAAAAACGCAGGAAAGGAAAGGCGCTGTTTGAAAAGAAATGATTTAAGTATGGTTTGAATTTTGACGTGTGCATCTATTTTTGCGTGTATATGTGCGTCTATTGTTTAGGTAGCTAATTGTCTGCGTTTAGCCACTCGGGCTTTGCAGCCCCACTCTTGAGTGCCTTGCGTGCATCCGATCGTCTGTGTGACATATATGCATGCATGCAGTCCATCATCCAGCGCATAGAAAATCTATCTATTGAGGCTAGAACCAAAAACTCCTCATGCAAGGATGCTACTATATAGTCCTTGCTCCCCTTTCGTATATTTTTCTAATGATCTAAGATATTGTGCCATAAAACTTGTTGGCACAACTCTCTCATGTGAGCCATCACCCTCCTCCCCTCATCATTCATGATGATGGCTCCTGACTTATATATCATCAACAAGATAGGCATATCCCCTTGGGATATGCCTAAGATGGGTCCTCTCCCACCTACGTCCATGCTCTTGGGAATATCCAGGAGACCCCTATACTATCTATCGGAGTGGCACCCATAGGGGTGCCACCTACAAACGCCTGAGCAAAAGCCAGAGTAACTGGAGTAGACGTCCCCACAGGTGTGACAAATCCTGGAGGTGACGCAACTCTAGCAAAACGACGAGATGGAGACACCGCGTCCGTGCCTCCACAGCATCCTGTGCCGACCGCAGGCTCACTGCCTCCGTATCTCTACAGCATTCCCCTGACCTTGAAGCACTCCCTCCCTCTGGCCCAAGTCTGGAGCGTCAACCTCATCTGCTCAAAGCTGAAGCATCTGATTGCACCGAAGTAGATCTAGTAGAGCGGCCTGACGATGTCTGAGACAGCTCCTGGTCTGCCATGTCTCTGAATCTCGCGATCTGATCTGGAGACATGCGCATGAAGATATCCTGCAACTCCTCATCGCTCATCCATGAACTCTAATAATTGGCCGCAAAGAGTGCACTCCTCCTTGGGATGAGACTTCACCTCCCTGGATAGAAAATTTTCCAGCCACACCCAATCTTCTTGTATATGGTATTCAATTAGCTTGCGAGTATAATGCATGATTGATATTAACTTTTCTTACCGTTTGCTAAAAATCCGCAATCGCCTAATAAATGATCTCAGATTGAAACTCACCGAATCATCGTACATGTTCTATAGACAATCGACGTTTTCGTCTAATTGCCAGCTTGCATTGAGAGCAAGGACATGGGACACGCTGATTAAGATACACCTCGCAATCTTGAACAACAAGACCTTCATCATTTTCCATTTTGTCTATGTTACAACAAACAATTTGTTTTTGTTATCATTCTTTTTTCTTTCTTAAATTATTCTCTTCTGCTTCCATCTCTCTCTCTTTTTCTCTTTCTTTATTATGCTGTATGTATTTTCTCTCCCTCTCTCTTGTTCCTTCTTCTTTTTTCTCTTCCTTCCCCTCTCTCATTCTCTTTAATGATTACGGCTATGACTACGATGAAGACCACGACCACGACCACGGCCACGACCACGACCACGACCATGACCATGACCACGACCACAACCACGACCGCGACCACTACCACCACGACCACGACTACGACCACAACTACGACTACTTATATAGAGATGAAGTGAGAGATAAGAGTTAGGGAGAGAGTAAATTTAGAGAAGAAGAGGAGAGAAGTGGGAGAGGTAGAAATAGAAAGAGAGATAGAGAGATAAAATAGATAGGGGGAGAGAGAAGGATGGGGGAGAGAAGGATTGAGAGAAGAGAGAAAGAAGGATTGAGAGAAGAGAGAGGAGAAAGAGAGAGAGATCTGACTAGAGCATTTGACACCCATAGTCAACACATCGTGGAAAACACAAGCACAAATTGACATTGAATTATGGCAAGAAAATCCACCACAAAACAATAGTTACAATATTCGAGGTAGGATTTCAAAGTCTTACTGATTTCAATTGGTCATGGATACCATACTATGGGTAGATTGCACTCACTAAGAATAGAATTGGCGATTCACCCCATATTTTCTCCATTATCAATAGAATTATCCTTTACCATTTACAACTCACCCACCTTCTCTCCACACTATTGCACACTACAATCTCTATGAGGGTATGAGATTGGGATCTCCACAGATACCAAAGCATGATCTCTAGCTTGATCGTTGCATATATACTACTACTAATCATGGAATAAACCTTAAAATAGTTATTATGCTCAAATATATGCTTGTTAGAGCAGAAATTTGTTCCTAAGACTATTCTAAGGAAGAAAGAGGGTTAATGATAAAAGAGTATCCTTCCTTGCAAGTGATTTTATATTATACTTTTTTAATTAAAATTGATAGTTGAAGATGAGTTTCCTAAGAGATCTTGTGGTGATGCTGTTTTAGTTTTGCGAAGCATATGAATGATGCTGTTTTAGTTTTTTGTATTTGTCTTTTTAAGAAGAGATTGATTTTTATGGAATATCCAAAGTTATTTTTGGATTTATGTTATGAAAAATGAATGTTTTTCTAATTGATAGGCTAATTGTCTTCATTGTATACTTGCGTGGTGGAGGCTAGGACAAGCCCCATGTATGAGAGGTCTCTTTATAGGAAGAACATTATGTTAGGAGGTCTCTCCCTCTTTCATTTCCTCTCCCTCCTTCACGCTCACCCTCTCTTTCTCTCTTTCCCTATTAGGTTTAATGATTTTTCTCTCTCCTCTCCCTCTGTCATTTCGTCTCCCTCCCTCACCCTCACCCTCTCTTTCTCTCTTTCTATTAGGTTTAATGGTTTTTGTCTCTTTTTCTCTCTCCTCTCTCTCTCATTTTTCTCTCTCCTCTTCCTCTCTCATTTCCTTTTCTCTCTTCCTCTCCCTCTCTCATTTCCTCTCCCTCCCTCACCCTCACCCTCTCCCTCTCTTTCTCTCTTTCCCTATTATGTTTAACATCTTTTCTCTCTTTTTCTTTCTCCTCTCATTCTCTCATTTTTTCTCTCTCCTCTCCCTTTCTCATTTCCTTTTGCTCTCTTCCTCTCCTCCCTCCCTCACCCTCTCCCTCTCTTTCTCTCTTACCCTATTATGTTTAATGTTTTTTCTCTCGTTTTCTCTCTCCTCTCATTCTCTCATTTTTTTCTCTCTCCTCTCCCTCTCTCATTTCCTTTTCTCTCTCCTCTCATTCTCTCATTTTTTTCTCTCTCCTCTCCCTCTCTCATTTCCTTTTGCTCTCTTCCTCTCCCTCCCTCACCCTCTCCCTCTCTTTCTCTCTTTCCCTATTATGTTTAACATCTTTTCTCTCTTTTTCTTTCTCCTCTCATTCTCTCATTTTTTCTCTCTCCTCTCCCTTTCTCATTTCCTTTTGCTCTCTTCCTCTCCTCCCTCCCTCACCCTCACCCTCTCTTTCTCTCTTACCCTATTTCTCTCTTCTTTCCCTTCCCCTCTCTTTCTCTCTCTCCCTCTTCCTCTTCCTCTCTTTCTCTCTTTCAATGTTTCTCTCTTCCTCCCTCTCCCTCTCCCTCTCATTTCCCTATTATATTTAATGTCTCCCTATCCCTGTCCCTCTCCCTCTCTCATTTCCTCTCCCTCCTCCTCTCTTTCTCTGTAATGTATCCACTAGTATCATCCAGGACACGTCTTAGTAGTCCGTCCGAAAGGAAGTCTAGAAAGCTCCGCCCCACACTCCCATGGAATGTTACGGGATTTGTGATCTAGGGCTTTCCGCGTCTGCCACGTAGCGGAAGTATCCTGGCCATTCCCACTTAGGATCGACCTGAATTAGGGTTTTCGTTATTGGTCATTTCCTAACAGCAACTAGCGTCGGACCCAAGCAAACTACTTTATGCAGAAACGCTAGGTCTGAAGCGGATTCGATTCACGCTGCACTTGGTTCAAGGAGAATGAGAAATGAGAGTGATGCAAAGCTCAACCTCTCTGCCATAAGGCATAGTCCCATTCCGTTCCCCTAGAACAGCGCAAATCGGGTTAAGACATATCTCTAGGTCAACGCTTTTGTTGTTCATGTCTTTTGACGATTATCCTGTTGTTCCTCGTGATTTGAGAAAAGTTCCCAGCCAACCGGAACCACCCAACCGTAGGACGGACCCATGGCCCATCCTCCGCACTTTCCTCAGGTTGTTTTAGTTATGTATTTATCTAACACATTAGTTGGACATGTAACAACCAGCTTCTTTAATTAACCCGTTAAGCACTGGTTCCTTTACGTAGTCTTATCACTTGACATAGAAAAACAATATCAGACAAGTTCTTTATTAACAGTTCATCATGTTTATCTTTGAAATACAAGGAGTTCCGCCCGTACGCTTATCCACAATCTGCCCGAAGGCTATCCAGCAATCCACAAGGATCACTATTCTAAGTTTCCGCCCGTAGACTAGTATGCGGGCCTCAAGATCCAATCCTGAGTCACGTTAGCCTCTTGTGCAGGACCTGGAAGGCGAGGGATTTACGGCCAGAGCCCCCTGGCACCCAAGCGTCCTGCTCCAAGTAGCGCTTAACGGAGAGACCTCTCGCGGTGGGTTCGGTCCACGTTCCCAGCGCGGTCAACAATCCCCTTGGTTAGGGTCAGGCAGGCAGTCGGGGATAATTGAAGCTGCCTCTCCCTTCAGGCCTTCAACCTGAAGTATAGATATTTATTTATTTTGTAATTCATTGGTCAAACAAGTCAAACAATGCTCTAAAATCTCTAGCAAGCACAAACATTTCCATTGATCGATTTTCTTGTTGGCAACTACTAAGGAAGGAATCCTTCCTTTCGAATGCATCCAACACTCGATCCGGGGTATCTTGCAACTTTGCAAGATCCCTTATATTCTGGGTTAGGGTGTACCCTATTAACCCAACTTGGTCAAACCCTAAAGTTCATTGGATACTTCAGTTTCTGTTTTTTAACCTTCCTTACTTAGAAGGATATCAAAGTATACATCCTCTTGCAAGATAACTTGCGAAAGGATCCCATCCTTGTTGCAAGATTTTAGCCTTTCTTCTTGTGATTCAATCATAAGACCATATGACTCCGTACTTGCTGCGCAAGTCCTGCATCGTATTATGCGATAATGGAGTTACGAAACAATCCGTTTCAGTTTCTTTAAGCTGACGTCGTTACACCTAGGGTTTCCTAGCTTTATTATTTTCTTTTCAGAAACTCAGGGACAAACCCTAGTTCCTTTTACATTTACAATTTACTGACCCTATAATCAGGGAATGTGGGCAAGTATTTAAGGTATAAACGTTTCTTGGATTTTAATTCATTCCCAATGAATATTTCGCAGCATAGGTATTTCTAAGTCTATATTAATTTGGTTAACTTTAGAAGGTAATATCGAGATTACCTCCGCATGATTTGTTATCTACGTGTCAATTGATTTTTCAATCCTATACTTTATTGATTTGAGGTTAGATTAAATCCAACTAATCTTCCCTTTTCTTTGCAAACAAACTCATGCTAAATAAGCAACCTTTTCCTTGCTAAGTTATGCAGTTATAGAGTTTATGTATCGTAAGAGTCCTTTCATGATTTGCATTTTCCATGCATAAAGCTATTTGAAAAAATTTATGTTTATGCTTTATTTATTTTGCATGTTCCATTAAACTAAATTCCTTCTTTGTGACTAACTAGGACAAAATATATCCTATCCCTAACAATTCATCTTGCATGATTGAATTACAACGATATAAAATTAAGAAGGAAAAACCTGGGTTTGGGGTGAGATATCCACATGGATACTGGGAGATGACCCTCCCGCAGCTACTCCTTGGACTTTCTTAGGAGGCATCGCAATTGTAGTCCTTCGAACATGGAAGTAGCTTTACACTCCTTTTCGGAATTCCACCGTCGCTCCCTTACACGTCAATACTCTTATTCTCTTTTTTGAGTAGGGGAAAAAACCAAGTCCCAAGGGTATTTTGGAAAGGCAAGGAACAGTTAAGGTTTTAACCACAAGGAGGGGGGTAAAACTCTTTTTAGGGCATATGCAAATGAAGACCATGTCTCCTTCTTCGAAGACCCTTTCTTGACGCTTCAAATCCGCGTATGCCTTTTGTCTATCCTTAGCCACTTGTATGTCTTGTCTTATTGATTTAATTTGGTCATCCATCTCTTCCAACATTAGCCTTGAAGCTTCAACCCTTAGGGTCGGATCAGAAAAAGTTTAGGGGACTTCGACAGTCATGTCCATACAATGCTTGGAAAGGGGTCATCTGAATGCTCTGCTGGTAATAAGCATTGTATGAAAATTCTACCAAAGGCAAGTATTGAATACACCTCTTCGGCTCTCGACAGCAGTATGCCCTAAGCATATCCTCGATGACTTGATTTACTCGCTCTGTTTGGCCATCCGTTTGGGAATGGTAGGCGGTACTAAATCAGAGTTGAGTCCCAATAGCTTCAAAGATAGCTCTCCAGAAGTGTGATGTGAAAAGAGAATCACGATCACTAATGATTCTTCTGGGTAAACCATGTAGCTTGAATATCTCCTTGATAAACAATCTTGCAATGTCTGAGGCTTTATAGTTTGTCTTTACCGAAATAAGGCCCGTGCGACCTTAGTAAGCATGTCAACCACAACCATGATGGAGTTGTATCCTCCCTGGACTTGGGGTAGGCCTACAACAAAATCCATACTGATGAATTCCCATTTAATTTGGGGAATGTCAAGTGGTTGCAGTTTCTCTAGCATCATGACATGTTTGGCTTTGATACGTTGGCAACACAAACACTCAGTGACATATTTGAGAACGTCACCTTTGAGCCTCTCCCAATGGTAGCTCTTTCTAACTGCATTAAGAGTCTTAACATAGTGAGGATGTCCTGCGAAAGGAAAATCATGAGCTTTCCACAATACCTTATGCTTAAGTGACTTGCTTGCTGGTATACACAGCCTTGTTCTATAGTAGACAAGTCCACTGTTAATGGAAAATTCCTGATACTTAGCTTGCAACTTTTGGTTCTGCTTCTTGATAGAGATCTCCTTTAGCATTGTTTGGTAGGCCAAATCATGGCATGCTTCCTCTCTAGCTAACTCAAGTATAGGGTTGTTTGGCATAGATACTTTTGTAGCTAGAGATCTGGCTGTTGATGGATTCTGCAAGATTAGGAAATTTAGGAATTCCTTGCAACTAAGTGCATCGGCAACTACATTCTCTTTCCCTGGTTGATACTTGATTTCAAAGTCATATTCCTCCAACACTTCAATCCACTGATGTTGCCTCATGTTGAGCTCGTTCTAGGTAAAGATCCATTTGAGACTCTTATGGCCGGTTACTAGAGTAAACTTGTTACCCAACAGGTAGTGTCTCCAAAGCTTTAGAGCATGGATGACAACTAGTAATTCCAGATCATGCGTAGCATAATTCTTTTCATGACTCTTCAATTTCCTTGAAGAGTATGCTACTGGATGACCTTCTTGCATAAGTACACACCCCAAGGCAAGAATGCTAGCATCAGTTACTACCTCGAACTCCTTATTGAGGTCTGGAGGTTTTAGAATAGGTGCTGATACCAAACTTTGCTTCAATCTGTCGAAGCTATTTTGTTCGGGAGTTGACCATGCAATGGAAGTTTGCTTCTTCAGTAAGTCCGTCAGAGGTGCTACAATCAAAGCATAGTTTTTGATGAAGACCCTATACCAGCTTGTCAATCCAAGAAAGCTACGTATCTCTTTGACGGATACTGGTATTGGCCACTCAAGCACATCTCTGACCTTGGCTAGGTCCACTGAGATTCCTTCTGCTGATACTATGAATCCCAGATATTCAATCTGACGCTTGAAGAATGCACACTTCTTCATTTTAGCATACAGCTTATGTGACCTCATTGTCTCAAGGACAATCCGAAGTTGAGGTTCATGATCTTCTTCCTGTTTAGAATAGACTAAAGTGTCATCGAAGAAGACAAGCACAAAATCATTAAGATATGGCCTAAAGATATCCTGCATTAACCTATTGAAGGTGGCAGGTGCATTCGTAAGCCCGAATGACATAACTAGGAATTCAAAGTGCCCATATCTTGTATTGAAGGCCATTTTTGGGATATCTTCTTCCTTGATCCTTATATGATAGTAACCTGTCCTGAGATCAATCTTGGAGAATATCTTTGCACCCTGAAGACGATCAAGAAGCTCATCTATTCTAGGAATAGGATACTTGTTCTTGACCATTGATTGATTCAATCCTCGGTAATCAATGCATAGTCGGAGTGTCCCATATTTCTTTTTCTGGAATAGTACTGGAGCTCCCCATGGTGAATTGCTAGGCCGGATGTAGCCCTGATCTAATAGTTACTTGAGTTGCTCCTTCAGCTCAATTGCTTCTGGTATGGACATTCTATAAGGTCTCTTTGCAATTGGCACAGCTCCAGGTACTAACCTAATCTCATGATCCACTTCTCTTTGAGCCGGAAGTTCAGTCAAATCTTCAGGGAATACGTCCACGTATTCCTTTAGCCAAGAAGGTCCTTCATGAGACTCTTGCTTCTGATCTAATTTGTTGAGTTTGATCAAGTAAACAGGAAATCCATTTCTGACTCCTTTTATGATCTGAGATACTTTGGCCAATTGGATTCTTGGCAGTCCAGCCTCACCTTGAGTTGTGACTAATTCCCTTTCAGAGTTTCGAAAGGAAACTTGACCCTCTCCACAGTGAATGTGGGTGTCGTTAGGCTTAAGCCAATCCATTCTGAGTAGACACTCATGGATACCTAAATTCATGACTCTGAATTTGACCGAAGTCTTCTTTCCTCCCAGAAGGAATTCCACCTTAGTAGTTTGCCTGGTACAAGTAACCTCATGACCATTTGCCAATTCCACAAGTAGGGTAGGTGCTTCTACTGTGGTTATTCCTAATCTTTTTGCACATGCTGGTGAGATAAAGAAATGTGTACTGCCACAATCAATCAAGGTCTTGAAACTTTTATCTTGATAGTCCGACAATGTCTGAATCACCGAGAACTGGCGATTTGGCCCTTTCTTGTGTAAAGCGGCATGGACTGTCGCTCTTTTGAATTCTGCTTCCATGGTCAGATCTTCTTCTTCTCCTTCTTCGCACATTTTCCTATTGGCAATGCAGGCGGTTCTTCCTCTTCCTCGGGTAGCGGCTCCTTGACCACGGCCTGTTCCTTGGAAAGGCGCTTGGTGATGTCCTCCACCAAGCTTGGGACATTGCCTCTTGAAGTGACCGAGTTCATTGCAGTGGAAACAACAGAGGTTTCGGCCATTACTTTGAGTAGGAATAAAGTTGTTGACGTTATTCGTCCTTGCTTTCTTTCTTTGTCCCTGATTATGACCTTGAACTCTCTTAATTTGAGGTCTGAATACTCCTCTGTTCGGATCATTGTAAGACCAGGCTTTGTTACCCCTTGGTCTAGATTGCACCTCCTGAATTATAGGCGCCGCTCCAATGAGTGCGTCCTGAAGATCTGATGGATGCATAGATTCAAGACAGGTATTGACTGGTGGATTTAAACTCGCACAAAATTTGGACACCTGCTAGGTCATGTCCATCTGTGGTGCGTACTTAAGAAGTGAGACAAATTTAGAGTAGTATGCATCAAGCATGAGCCCCAGCTGTTTTAGCTCGTAGAACTCATTCATCTTCTGAGTGCGATATGCAGGTGGCAAGTATCTTCCCTGCACGACTTTCTTCGGCTTCTCCCAGGTAACGGATCCCTCTGTGATCCCTTGATCCCTACACGATTGCTTTCATCAAAGTCTGGCTTCGCTGGTGAGCTTTAACTTGGCGAGCATAGCATGATTGGTGGGTGTAGTACTAGCTGCTTTGAAGTAATCCTCCATGGATTCAATCCAAATTTTAGCATCAGCTTGGACGAATCTGCCTCTCCCGTCAAACTCGGGTGGCTTAATCTGCTTGAGAAGGAACTTCTTTTATCTGTTGAGGTGGTTTGTTTGGTGGAGGAAAATTTTCATCGCTCCATTTTGACTACTCAATTACATTTACTCGTACATTTAATTGATGAGATCGCACTTTGTGGAGCAATTCATGCAAGGTGGATGTTTTTTCTTGAGCGCTTCATGAAAACCTTGAAAGATTTTGTATCGCAAAAAGCACGGCCTGAGGGAAGCATGGCTGAGGGTTGGTTAGTGCAATCATCCCTTGTTTATATATCTGAATATCTTGCTGAAGTGGATCCCTCTCAACTAGGACTATGGAAAGACGATGAGGACTTGAGGATGACCTCTATAATACCTCAGGGAAAAGGAATGAGTAAAGTGCTAACAAAAGAAAAACTTCGTAAGTTAAATAGTTTTTGTGTGCTCAATAGTGATGTAATGAGCAAATGGGTGACACTATATAATCAAGCAAGGGAAAGAAAACAAATACAAAAGCTAAAGCATGTTTATTGTAAATTTGGGCTATTTTTAAGCTTGAGATGAATAAATTTATAAATATATGCCTTGTGAAGTGCTCACATAAGGCATGGGGGTAGCTTGTACCCAATTTGGCTCTTTTCTTCATGTCATGCAAATCTATCTTCTTGCTTTTAGAGCTTAAGTAGAGTCCTTTTGCTCTTGGGAACCTTCCGTCGCTCGCTACGTATGCATTTTGCATCCGATTTGCGCACCATAACTACATGTTGAGATATAGAATGTCTCTTGTAGCACAATAGATGGGTTCCTAAAGTGCAAATGTGAGTATATTTGCATCATATGATTCATTCCAATGTCAACCATTAACCAAAGTCCAAGTCAATATCTCACTACTACCTACTCACCCTCTCATTTTAAGGAAAACCTAGCCTAGTTTATTCTTCCATTGGATTTTTTCCTTAATGTAGTATTATATTGTGTTCATCTTATATGCATTTGTGCCTCACATTCTTTCTCTAAGAAATTTGTTTGGATCACTTATTAAGCCATGTGAAGCCCACTTTCTTCATCAAACATTAAGACTTTGGATCATCTTAAGGTGATTGAGGTCAAAGAGAAGATGAGAAAGAGGAGTTTCAAATTGATAATGAAATGGGTAATCTAGAAAGAAGGCAATAATGTGATGTTCAAGCTAAACTTGTAGCTATTGAAGCCTAGAAGGAAGTAGGGCTTGAAATTTCTAATAATGAAGAGGAAGTTGAGGAGATTGAGAAAACAAATAGTGCTTAGTCCTCTCATGAAGTTAAAGTGGTCCACAGGCATCAGGCTTTGGTCGCTATTAAGGGTGACTAGGATACCTGTACCTCACAAAAGGATACATCATCTCAAGCTATGGAAGTGGATCCACCCTCTAAGGACTTAATCTTAACAATCCCAATGTGGGGTTAATCATGGTGTATATAAAATGCTTTCAAGACATTATCACATAGGATTGTAATAGACAAGCAACTCCATAGCTATAGAAAGAAGGCACACAATATTCACAGTCAACAATTGTCCTCTCCTTATCTTTCTTTGCATAAAGTAGTTACATATATGAACGAGGAGATGCTCCAACAATGATCTCTCACACTTCCCATGTGTGTCCCCATGTGAAACCATGTAACCTACAATTTACATGTGTGCCTTGTGTGGCATAGTTCATATCTCTCCTCCATATTCACATCACCATACAATCTTAAGCACATAAGAGCACTTTCACATATACACACCCACAAATATCAAAGCTTACAATATCAACACCCCCTCATGAGCGAGGTGTTTTCTTCACATCTTTAACCACCTAATGTAGCACTATAACCCACAATTACTACCTCCTAACACTCCTAGTCAATGCTATATTAGAGGGCTAACACATGACTAGAAATCTAGTCAAGATATGCATATTCATTTGTGTGTACCAAAGTTTGCTCGAGCTGCATCACTTGCTCGGGTGAACCTACCCCATACTTTTTGAGCAATCACAATTGTTTGGGGAAGGCCTTGCTCCCGTTAATCATCCATTCGATGGATAATCGGCGTTTTGCAGACACAAAAATGCTAACACCTTTTCGCCAATTCAAAACCTTGATATCTTTCCACTGTAACTTGCGCGTTCCATCCGTCTCTAGATCTTTTGCCTTGCTATGGTCATGAGGCTCACCTGTAGTCTGTGGGCAGCAGTCCTGAGTCTCTTTGTAAGGTGCCTTTGATACCTTCTCTTATTCTTGTTTTCATAAACATGCGATTGTCCTATTTTTCTTTAGTCAGGTTTTTCATGATCACGAAAACCATTCATTCATAACACTGCTCGGACACGAATGAGAGAGAGAGCGTCCTCCGTCACTGAAACAGTAAACAAAGACCTTTCATGCTATTGACTTACTGAAGTTATTGATGAAGATGGAGGACGTACTGCATGGCGATATGGACTGCAGTTAGTGCATAACCAGAGGACATTCTCTCTTCCTCTGCCTTACGGTTTTCGTCTGGGTGGCCTCTGGTTAGTCTTCCGCTAATCACCCTGCAAGTCTGGAGGGTTTTTAGCAATGGAGCTAGAACACACAATCTTCTTCTCTCTCTTCATCAATGCTGGTGCTTTTATGTCACCCTTTCCTTTTCCCACCATGTGTTCAGCAGCCCCGGTCTATATCAAGAGGTGATGTAAAAGACAACCTCTCCTCCACAGCGCAAGCTCCTCCCTATTTCCTTCCTGCTTTCTTTTTCATTTTTCCACTGCCGCTATACAGGATTCATGCCTCCCCAATTCTAATATTCTCCTTCCTTTTTGTCCCATGCACCCCCATACAAAAATAGCCTCCTGTTTCCATGAAGCTTGGGTGCATGCACTAAAAGCATGCCTTTGTACATCTTAGAGTAGTTGTAATTTGTAAAGGCCTTGTCTCCTCCACACTTTCTGCAATGCAAAAGCAAAGGTAACCTTCATTGCCTAAGGCTTAGGAAAATAAGCTACACAAGCCTAAGGTTGGATAACCATCTTGAAGGTTCCCAAGCATTATGGTATTCAAGATCACAAACCATAAAAGCTCGCAAATGAAGTCATGGCTTCCCAATGCCTAATATATATTATTCCTTATGCATAGATTTATTTGGTCCCTCTCTACTAATGACATGTCACACTATCCACATCATCTTGAAGTTGTCCCAACACAGGCTACATTTGGCACTTTCACACAGAGGATGAAAATTTTCACGACTTTCTGCATCTTACATGTGCATGCTCTACACACCACACTTTTTTTTTAAATTTGAGATTTAAATCTTGAGCACAAATCCTTACACAAGCCAATTTTTGTGCAACCTTATCTCTAATAAACTCTATTGAGACACACATGCATGTAGATGAATTCATTTTGAGCCTTTAGGTGGGCTCCAGCATAGTACCCTCATACTATGGGTGAGTGCAACTGCATGCTTTTAAGCATATATGCTTGCGTATGAATAAAAGGTGACTTTTTGTTTATGACATGTGAATGACTACTTAATATACAAATTTGTTTTGACATTTAAAAACAAGGGTAAGAGTTTATCATTTTAAGAGATAGTAGTTTATCATCATCATCATCATCATCATCTCTCTCTCTCTCTCTCTCTCTCTCTCTCTCTCTCTCTCTCTCTCTTTGAGTGGTGTTATGCTACTTACATGGCTCCCTTCTCCTCAAGTACATGATGCTTTATATCCTTATGCGAGGTGAAAGGTTCTCCATGACTTTTATTTTAACCTTTTCAAGCCTAAAAGGATCTTCATGTCTAGTGACATCGATTGAGTCCATGTCTGCATCTTAGAGATTACCTCTCTCAACTCAACCACACCAAGATAGTCATTGCCAAGACTCATGCTCAAGCTTGTTGTTTTCGTCTACCATGGAAGTCGATTGACCCTCCAACCTTTCCACCTTCACAATTTGTTATCTATCTGTGGGCTACCATATTTGCCTTTTTGTTCAAAGGTCTTAGCTCCTATCTAGCTCTAGGGTGACCACTTCCTAGTCATGACAGATGCAACCATGCCATTTTTGCACCTCTTCTTTAGTTGCCAATTTTGCTACTTGTGCATCATCAGCCTCCTTCTCAATCTATTGGTCTCTCCCTAGGTTTTCTTCATTTTCTAATGTTCTTCCTTTCCTTCCTCTTGCCTTGAAACACTTGGCCCCGTTGATGACTAATAGAAGCAAACTTGGCTTTTTATCCTCAGTAATGCCTCTTTGGGCTCTATGGTTGAGTTTCTCATATATGTTGGGTCTTATTATGGTACTCCTTCAAACTCCTTGTAGGCATGTTGATAATTTTGGGGCATGAAAAATGCGAACAAAGGATCTCTCTCTCTCTCTCTCTCTCTCTCTCTCTCTCCATATGTATATATATATATATATATATATATATATATATATATATATATATATATATATATATATATATATATATATATATATATATATATGCACTAAATTGCAGGAACTTCTAAATCTATAGGAATTGCTACTATTCTATTTGAAGCTATTTTGTGAAGCAAGCCGCATAACCCTCAAATTCTTTCACTTATACTTCCTCAAAAGCCTTTGCTGACACTACTTCCTCTAAAGAAATAGAGCATTTCTATGTCCTAATACTTAAAACGTGAAGGAGAGAATGCACGGTAGATAGAATTGGATAGACATATGCTCATAGGAAGAGGGGAGTAGCTAGTCCTAATCTTCTTTTATTTATTATGCTTCTGCTTCTAATCTCTCCAAGATGCTGGTCACCTACCTCCTATTTTCCTCTCAAGGAGTAGCTCACTTTGTACTAGCATGACTTCTTCTTGTAAATAATTCATCCTTCTTTGAGTTATTGGACTCCATGTATGGCAATTCATTGCCTCCTAATAGTATTATGAACTTTTTGAGCTTATAGAAGCTCTAAACCTACATGATCTTTTCAACATGCATCTTTAAGGTGATAATACCATGCTTCTCTACTTGAGAAGCCTCCAAGGTGTGAACCATGTGAACCACTTCCTTTCTTCCACTCCACATGCTCATCCTTGAGCATTTTCATGAGACATGCCTCAACTAACATGTTCCCACTTGGACTACAACCAACCCAACACCACTTGCCATTCCACTCACAACAAGAATAAGCACATTTACATACTCCTTACAATAGTAAGAGCAAGTTGGACACCAATGTCCAACATATAGCAACTATTGTCTCCTTTGGTGAATCTTTGGGCCCAAAAATTCCAAGAAAAATAGCTTTAAAAACCTCATACCTTTGAGTATGCAAGATTTTTAAGGAAGGAATGACTAAATTGTACTAAGGGCATGAACCTAACCAAAGAACATAAAAACACCATGATTAAGAGCCCTAAACATGGCATCGATACTATGTTAACAATCCCAAGGTTGGGTTAATCATGGTGTCAACAAAATTATTTTAAAACATTATCACAAAGAATTGTAATAGACAAGGAACTCCATAGCTATAGAGAGAGAAGGCACACAATATGCACGCTCAACAATTATTCTCTTCTTATCTTTCATTGCTTAGACTAGTTACATATATAGAGGAGGAGATGATCCATCAATGATCCGTCACACTTTCCTTGTGTGTCCCCATGTGACACCATACAACCCACACTTTACATGTGCCTTATGCCATGGAAAAGGATAATAGTCCTTCACCATGTGCTTGCTCAATTCCTCAAAATTTACAAGCACACAGATTTGATTGTTTTTTTTCTTTTTTATTACCATTGGGTAGCACCATTCTATATGTTCAACAACAAAGATCAGACTAGCATTCCTTAAGTGCATCAATTTCTAAAAAAGAGGCTCCCTTAGCTCAAAATGCATACATCTAACCTTTTGCCTCACTAGCTTACTACCTTCTTTCAATGGGATCATATGCACGCAACAGAGGGGTGAATCCCCTTCAGTTTGTCATAACTCAATGCAAATATATCCCTAAACTCCTATAGGAGTGCTATATAGTCTGCATGCTCATTAGTACATAATATAGTGCTGACTTTAACAAGGACATATTTTGCATCATGTTTCCTCTACCATTCGGGTTGGTCACAAGGATACTGATCGCACCTTGATCTCCACTAAACAATCCCAAATTATTTCCAAAACTAAGACTTGAATTTAGATTTTACCTTGATGCATAAATCGCTTGTAAGCAGGACTTAGCTTCCTTTGTAATGGTTATAGCAACATCTATATCCATTAGAGGGACACTACTCAGCTGCACTTGGATATTGAAGTCCAATCCATGCAAGAAATATTGCAGATGGGAAGCAAGTGGGATAGGGATAGAGGTTTGCAATTTGCAAAAGACCTCTTTCATCTACTTGGCATATGTTCGAGCATTTTCATGGGACTCTTGACGTGTCACATTTAGCACATGTAGCCAATATTATCCACCTCTCTCAAGGGCAAATTCCCTTTGAAAAGCTATATAAAATAAATTGATTGTGGCTATGGTATTGACTTCTAAGCCATGATACCACATTTTAACCCTCCCTTTAAGGGTCATGTTAAAGAACATTATTAGATGTCCCTTGTCCTAAATTCAGCAATTAAACATGAGTTTCTAGAACTCACTAATGTGAAGCTCTACATCCTCCTCCACTAATCCCTTAAATATGGGTAGAGGAAAACCTAAAGATAGAAAATCCAACATTCCTACAAGAATTGCAATAGGTTGCAGCATAATGACAAATTGATTTGCTATAGGAGTTTGTAATCCCACTTGAAGTGGGTTGACTTACTAGGAGAAGAGAAGCACTAGAGCTTCCTCCTCTTCCTAATGTATTGTTTGTGGCATTAGGGTTACTAAGACCTCTTCCTCGTCGAGGTGTTGGGTTGCTACCTTGAGGGGAATACGTCCTAATGCTTTCAACTTGTCGTCCAACCCTTTCCACTCTTTCTTGTTTTTGGATCTTGGCTTGATGGTGTTTATTGAGAAATAATGGGTCTATCTCAATGCTCTTTGGCATAAAATGACTGACTAGTCCCTAATTAACCAAGATTAAAAAGCTACCTTTATCGGTAACTCTAAAAAATGTACCACTTTTTGGGACCAAAAATGGGTTTGACACTAATTCTAGGGCTCTAGTGGGCCTCCTATACTCACCCAAACAGCTCCACGGCCTCACAGCGAAGAGGGTATAGACACTATGAACTAATTTTTTGAAAAAATGTGTTTGTAGATATAATCTCTAGATTGTAGTATAACGTGATACCCTTCTCGACTCCAAGCAAAGGGAGTATTCAATCAAATAGGTGGCTAGCACCTCATAACACCAAAAAAGGGAGCACTCCCCAACTTGTTGTGGCTTCACTATGACTCTCCTACACCCCAAGGATTGGCCCCAAGACGATGCGCCATCACAACATATAACACATGCATAAAGTCCACTCTTCACAATATTTGTTCAAGGAGATAGTATATTCCTCACCAAATTAGGCCCCCAAGGAAATGATTATACTAAACCTACACAATAGGGAGCCTCACACTCATTGTGGGTCAATAGTTTGAAACCAAGTGCTATGTATCCAAGAGATAGTTCTCTTTATACCATGTCGATGCAATGCAGTGCAAAGTGGATGACTCTGAGTGTATAGAAAATTCTTGAGAGGGCTTGAATAACCTAAAAGTTGTAGCAACCACATCACTACAAATCGAGATGACTAAACAATGAATGTGTAGAATCATCAAAATTTAAGAGCCACAATGAATCAATAGATTCATCAAAATTTAAGTGCAAATTTTAAGACTCAATCACTCACCCACTTCACTCTTTTTTTTAATTCTCTCTCACTCTCCCCCTCACACTCTCTCTCAAGTTCTTTATTTATTTTTCATGAATTTCTCTCTCTCGTGCACTCTCTCAATCTCCATCTCCTCTTGAAATGCTTCGATGATATGCCACTACTTATTTATGAGTTTTTAATTTTATTCACAATAGATGTCCTCTTGTTATCGTTGATATATTACTACCTATTACTTCATTTTGACAATTCATAGAATGCTTATGCCTTAGTGTAGTTTGTCTTAAGACAATTATCTTAAAAAATATTTCACCTAGTCACAGTTCTACCGGTATCCTTAAGCTATTTGCCTATCATTTGTCTAGATTTCCATCTAAGATTCATAGTGGAAGCACATAGGTGGAAAAAGCCATATTTATATTGGCTCATTTGATATTAAAGCAATTTCTATTTTTCTTGTATTTTTTGTATATTTTCTATTCCTTGCTAAGATTCTGTACATTGTGGCATGTAATTTCTACATGGTATCAGAGCCTTAGGGGTTGTGAGGAGTGAAGAGTATATGAGAGGCAAGAGCTTTGATAGAGCGAAGAGGAGAAATTTCATTTGTTTCATCATGTAGGGATGTGCATCAGGAGATGTTCCTAGTATATAGACAATTCAAACACTGAGGATTCATCCACCAACCTTCAGTGAAGGAAAGTTAGATGATACAAACTACACTTTGTGAAAGTTTAAAATCACAACTATCCTTGTTTCTTATGAGCTTCTCGAGATGGTGCTAGGGACTAACCTAAAACCAAAACCCACTGCTAGTCCATCAAATTTGAGTGTTATGATTCCTCCAAATGTAGAACTTCTACAAGCTTGGAAATGAGGGAATATAGGTGCATTGTGTGTCTTAGATGTAACAAGTTGTTCTGACCTTGATTTAGCATACAACCAATGCATTGGAGGCTTCGAACATATTGAGGAGTGAGTACAAAGTGCAAAATCAAACAAGAATTTTGAACTTGGAGAATCAATTAGTAGCAGAGAAGTTTGCTAAATGAGAGACAGTTGAAGCATTCATTACTTGAATCAAGAATGTATAAAACTAGATGGCTAACATTGGGATACAAAAGACTAGTGAGGAGCTAGCTTGGAGGTATCTTTAGATTTTTTCACCAAATTTTGATGGATTTGTAACCACCCTAAATACACAGGTCAGAATCCAAGTCTTGTCATTTGAGGAATTTTGTGCATTACTAATGGAGGAGAAGTTACAGCTTAAATCTCAAGAAGGTAGCAGCAATGGAGATATTGCATTCTTTACCAATGTAAAAGGCAAAGGTGGTTCCTCTACCAATTGTGAGAAAAAGAAGAAGGGTGGTAAGAAAAAGTTTCAAGGAGAATGCTTCTACTACAAGAAGAAAGGACATGCAATTGCAGATTATCGTGTCAAGAAGGCAAATGAAAATAATGGCACCATGAAAACTATAGGGAAGGAGATAGCTAATATGGTTGTGGGAGTTATTCATCACAACCATTCAAGAAGTGTGTTCCTCGATGCAAGAAATATCTACCACTAACTCATGGATATTGGGATGGTTGGGAATGATGCAAAATGCCTTGGTGAGGGCAAAAGTACTATTTTCTTCACTGCCACAAATCGTGAATACAAAAATCTTTCAAATGTGTTATATGTTTTAGAGATTAAGAGAAATATGCTATCAATTTCTTCTATAACTGATAGCCTATGAGGTGAGGTTCACTAAGATAGGTGCAAAAATTATCGACAATTTTGGCAAAGTTATTAGTCAAGGAAAAAGAAAGAACAATCTATATGAGCTAAGTGCTCTTACATCCACTGCTAGTGTGGACATAAGTAAACTTTGACATGAAAGATTTAGTCACATTGGTTTTGTTGTGTTACAGGAGATGTATAAGCAATGTACAACTGCTTACCTACCTACAGTGACTCAAATGAAGAAACCATGTGAAGCTTGTATGATGGGCAAGTAGCATAGAAATATATATCAATAAGAAAGCAAGAATAGACAAAAGGCTCCTCTAGAGTTGGTGCATGTTGAATTGTATAGCAAAATGCTTACACAAGCCTTGGGAGAATCTTCTTATTTTATGTTGATCATTGATGATTGTAGTAGGAAGATATGGGTGTACTTTCTTCATGATAAGGCTCAAGCCTTTGTTAGGTTTAAAGAATGGCTACAACTTGTTGAGAATGAAACACGGAAAAGTGCAAAGAAGTTTAGAACATATGGTGGTGGTGAGTTCAACTCAAAGGAGTTTAAAAACTTTTGCAAGAGCAAAGGGATAAAGTTTCAATTGATGATGCCTCATACACCTAAGAAAAATGACATTGTTGAACATTGAAATTTCACCATTGGGAAAATGGCAAGGTGCATGCATAAGGGAAAGGGATTGCCTAAATAGTTTTGGTTAGAAGCTATTAATACTACAATTTACATTCTCAATCAAAGATACATAAATTCTATTAAGGGAAAGACTCCTTTGATGTGTACTCTGGTAAGAAACTATCTCTCTCACATTTTAGAACTTTTACATGTAAATGTTATGCACATGTTCCAAAGGATAAGAGAAACAAGGTAAATCCAAAAAGTAGAAAATGTATCTTCTTGAGTGATAGTGATGAGAAAAAGGATTGCAATTGTATGACCAAGAGAGGTAAGAGAAGATTAGAGTGAGTTGTGATTAGGTATTTAAGAAGGAGCCACACACAGTGGACGAGGAGAATATAAGTTCTTCCGCTTTCTCATCTAGCAAAGAAGTAGTCCACTATGAACCTACCTCAAGAGCTATCCCTACCCTCAAGGAGGAGGAAGCATCATATTCAAATGATGAGAGAAAAAAAGTTCACTAATCTACAATCACGCCATCAAAAAATACATTGCCATGATGGGTAAAGAAGCTCTACGATCATAGTAATCCTATACCTACCACAACTGAGGAAAAGGCAAATGGACCAAGGAGGTGTCTCAGAATAGAGGAGTAAAGAAAGGCTTTTGCTCACATAGTCAATATGACCTGGATCGTGAGATTATGAGAGAAGTAAAGGAGCCAACTATAAGGCTGATAGTAGCTTAGAAAAGTACAAAGCCAAATTAGTTATATAGGTATTTTCACAAGTTGAAGGATTTGATTTTCAAAAATCATTTTCCCCAACTTCTAGAAGGAACACTATTCACGTAGTACTTGTAGTGGCTACTCATAAGAAGTGGCATATTTACAAAATGAATGTTAAATTAGTGCTATTAAATGGAGACATCAAGAAGGAGCTTTACGTAGCTCAGCCATTGAGGTTTGAGGCCCTACATTCTAAGAACAAAGTTTGTAAGCTAAAGAAGATATGGTATGAATTGAAATAAGCCCTTAGAGCATAGTACCGATGGATAGATAAATTCTTCTCAGGCTTGAATTTCAATAGATGTGCCTTAGATGCTAACTTGTATGTATATGGATAGTGAATAGTTTGTAGTGGTTTTCCTATATGTGGATGATCTTGTTAATACAGGTGACTATGAAGATATGATCCATTACACTAAAAAAGCTTTCAGCTCTGAGTTTGAAATGATAGACTTGGGCTTGTTGCACTATTTCTTAGGGATTGAAGTCTGGCAAGAGCCTAGCAAAATCTTCCTCTCAAAAGAAGTATGGATGGGAGATCTTAAAAGAATTGGGCATGATCGAGTGTAAGGAGATAGCTATACCTATGGAGGTCAATGTAACGTCATCCGTTGAGGAAGCATAAGCACTAGTAGCAAACATTGGGAGATAGATGAGGTTGGTTGGCAACCTCACCTACTTGTATAACACCAGGCCAGATATCAAATTTATTGTTGTATTTTTTAGCACATTCTCAAAAAAACAATGAGAAATTCATTAGAAAGTTGGAATACTGGAGCTCAGATACATGCTAAGGAGGATCACTGATGAGAAAATAGACAATCATAATGAGGAATAAGCAATGACAAAGAAGAAAAATTAATATTATCCAAGCATAATGCGAGTACAACTGAATGATAATGATTGATTAAATGACTGTGGGGATGAGTGCCTTTTACAGGCTTATAGTAGGTGGTATTGGTAGGTGGAAAAAGGTGGAGAGGGACCATGGTATTCAACAATTGTGGTTTTTAATAAACCATGCATATATGACCTAGTCTAAGGATTTATTTGCAATGTGATTCTTTGCCTTAATGTTCCTTATAAAGAGGCTATAATGGATGTGATTGCACATTTCTCAACCCAGTTGCATTAGCATTGTCAAAAATCCAATTTTTCATACGTGCACCAAACACATTGAGATCCAGTATCACTATGTGTGTGACTTGATCAAGGATGGGATACTTGAGCTTGAGTCTACCGTCCAATGGAGGAGAATAGAGAAGATATCTTCACCAAAGCTCTTACAAAGGATCTCCTTTGAATTCATCTTTAAACACTTTTAGTGCTCGGTCAAGGATGTAGTTCACGTAAGGGCATTGACCTCAAGTAAGTTCCTCATGAATATATGTGTGCATCACGTGGGTTTTAAAAAAAGTATTTTTAAAATACCATTTTTATTTATAGATTGAATAGAAAAGGGTTATGTTTTATTCAAGAAAAACTCACAAATAAGGATATTTATAAATAAGCCTTGAATGCATGTGATGTAGAGAATATGCATATAGTAACTTCCCCGAGGCATTGAAGGGGGGTGTTAGATATGCTCAATAGCCCACCCTCATATGCTGCCACCAATGATGCATGGTGCTCTAAATTGTAATCCCCCCATTATAAGTAGAAGCCATGTGTGAGCATGGACATTGATTAGATCCTAACTTGTATGTTAGATGAGGTCTATGTGACGGGATGGCAAAAAGGTGACCATTCTGAATCTAATCTTTGAAGTAGATAAAGTTAGTTATGTTGATAGCAAGTCAAGGCACAATGCATTGATGTGTGGGGTATGGGAATTAGCAGCGATCTCTATTTTGGGGTTGACAGTACATGGAATATTCCTTAGAATATTTCCTAGCCAACTAGGGAAGGTTCATAATATGCTTCAACAGCTTGACCAAACAACCTTTCAAGCTATAAAAGAAAGATCCCTCCAAAGCCATCATCAATCTATCTTTCACCCCCCCCCCCCCCCCAATCAAAGTTCTACCAATTGCCCTTAAGCTCTTCACATATCATCTATATGGATCGCCATATAAGCTTCACATTGGAAGAACATGATGGTGGACAAAGCCATTGTTATATTAGTTTATTTGAAATTCAGGTAGAGTCTGTTCTTCTCATTTTTGTTGTGTTCTCTATTCCTTGCTCAGATTTTGTGCATTGCACCATATGTAATTTCTATAATAATGTGATGCCCTCTGCAATAAATTCATTTAAAAGAGAGTACTCCCCAATTATTGGGGATTTAATGACAATACTCCCCCCTAAGTTGACATGTGGATAATTGTAATTAAGACATTTTAACATATGGATTTATGCATTTAAGACATTATATCTTTTCCCCTTCTCTTGCCACATATCGACACCTCAAAGATCCCATAATTTTTTATGATTAAAGAAAATAAAACATCACTAAGTCACCCACGCATGCATTTTTTGAACTTAGAAATAACAAGAGAAAAATCAAGATGTTAGTGATTGCCTAAGACATGCGTCAAGTAAGAGAAATATTGCATAATCAATTATCGGGTGTGGGGGGCGCTCACTCATGAATATATGTATATATAACGTGAGTTCAAAATAAGGGTTTTTTAAAACACCATTTTTTACATACAGAAGGGTGTCATATAAAGGGGTTACTTACAGATTGAATAGAAAAGGGCTGTGTTTTATTCAAGAAAAATTCACAGATTAGGATATTTATAAATAGGCCATGAACACACATTATATAGAGAATCTATATATAGTGAACCCCGAGAATCAATTAGACCGAACTACTTTACATCCACGTAGAATGTAGGCTACCACCTAAATAGAAGGTTAAACATTAGAGAAAGGTTTATCCCTTATGGCAACATGTAAAACAAAGTGGCTTTGATAGAAATATTCAAAGTAGATCCTAAGATAGGAAAAGAATCCTCATTGGGCATAGTGTGTGGAACTAGTGCATCCAAGAGATCCTAAGAAGAAGAGAGCATATAGGGGGAGAAACGGACTTGGAATGGGGTCAAAAATATCCAATGATGAGGGTGATTACCTAGTGGTGAGGCCTAAATTTTAAGATGTGAGGTTGGACGAAATGATCCAATAAAAATGAACAATAATCTATTTTTTAAATTTTTGTGCATGTAATTAAGGGCATGAAATAAACACTATGAAGAAGATAATTAAGGATGCAATGTTTGAATGTCAATGAGTGTATTACGTAATAAATAATAAAATATATATATTGAGAGAAACCAAAGGGTATATTTCCAATGGATCTGGCCTATGGATGGGTGGTCTCGGTAAGCCAATAGGTTTCCTTTAAAAGCACTAGAATTAGGTTGTTTAGAAAAGAGTTTAGTAATGAGCTTTCCTAGATTTTGGTCTTAGAATTCAAACATGCACCATTTAAGGAGGACAAAGGTGAGATTTTTCCTTTTGGGCAGAGTGATAGAGTTTAGCTCTCCCTCATCTCTCACTCACTATGAACCAAGTGCATCAATTGATCTACTCTTAGTCTTGAGGATTCTAGGTTATAGTGTAATGGCCTATTTTGAGCAATAAAATGTTGTTAGAGATTTTTAGGTATTTTAGAAAGCTTCAAGTTGATCCTAGTGGATTGAGGCCAAGCGCTTTGTAAGCGAGATACATCCAGGGCCACCCAATCAACCAAAATCACTTATTCCTGTGGAGTGCAAACAACCACAGGTAGTAGGATAACCCTAGATGACTAACAAGTGTTAGTTGTTACAATTTAGTGGAGGATATTTTAGATGGAACCCTTTCCCCCCCACCCTTTGAGACTAGCTAGGAGACAATTTATAAGCATCATTGTCACAAGTTGCATAGATGGATGCACTTGGGGTAGTAGGGCATCATTACAGAGTATGAATGGTGTGAAATTACAATATGAAGAATTTCTTATGTAGTTTATTTTGTTAAATATATTAAAAGTTATAATTCATTCCAAGATTTAATCTTCTGCATCTATATAGGCAACAATGCATTGAGGTGGCTAGAGACAAGGGAGCAAAGTAGGGAGTGATGTACATTTGAAAGAAGAGCACCACAATCAAGAGAGAAATGGTGAGGATGAAGATGATTAAATTGATGCTACAGAGCAAGGAAGTGGTGATGATAGCTCATTGTAGGGCATATGAGCTTTGATGTAGATAGTATCATGTTAGGCAATAGAATTCATACTATTCGGCTTCAAAATCAATAGATCGTTACTATATTTTAAGTAATGCAACTATTCTTAGTCTTTTTTTTGTATAAATTCAATTATCTCAATCTATATTAATGTGTGTAATCTTTTCTTAATATATGCATTCAATTTCTAAAGTTGATGCTCAACTCAATGACTACATAATCTGGACACAAGAAAAAAAACGAGTAAGGAGTTGCTCACTGCAGCCATAGGTTTGAGTCGAGAAAATCCCCACTTTATTTTTTGCCTATAGTTCATTTACAATCATATAAAATGGAGCAGTAAAATTGCGAATGGAACCACATTTAAATAACATTCTCATTGAGCATGAAAATTGCAAGAAGGTTAATGTCTCATGAAATAAGCACAATTCTAGATGTTGGTTTCCTAATGCACTATTTATTGCGTGACCTTAGATGTATCAATAATTTTTATTTCTTGATTAATAAAATGCATCAATGTAGTCAATTGGGTGTTTAATTCCTTTAGTGGATGGAGGATGCTGGTTGTGAATGGTGCGCAGATCGGACGCAGGTAGCTCACATAGTGAATTCCCAAAGGTCCCCAGGAACAAAATACTCTACTTTTTAGCACAAAGACCAATGTAAAAGCAAGCACGACATGAGACAAGAGACAAATTGGGTTGAATCTCCCCCATGCCTTGTGTGAGCGCTTCACAAAGCATGTATTTAATGTATATTTCCAATCTTTATGCTCAAAAATAGCCCAATTACAAAAATATGACAAGCTTTTAGCTTTTGAGTTTGCTTTCTACCAAAAATAGGAAAATAAAGCTAATGGACGGTGCCCAAAGAGTCTGGCACGCCCAATCTCAATGTCCAAATAAAAATAACATATCCAGGCGCATAAGCGCATACAAAATAATAATAAATAATCGATGTCTCTATAGACATAATCAAAATATAGGCGTGGCGCCTATCAAAATATAGTCCAAAGATCGGAAACCCGCTAGACTCCAATGCTTTCCTCCGCCACTGCTGCTATCTCTACACATCAACTGAAGCATTCACAATCGTTAGTAAAATAACACAATTAAACCGACAAAAGTGAATACCTAGTAGTCTTCAGCTACATAAATAAATCAACTGGTTAGAAATAAATCCTAACCTTAATTTATTACGAGTGCGCACTCTAAACTCATAAACGTTTATTAATTTAATATGCATTTTGCGGAATCACCCGCTATGGAATCACCCATGTACACACTAAATTAATGAAACGCCCGAAAAGGACAGGCGTCCCCATCAACTTCTCGCACAAAGAATCCTCTTTGCGTATGAGCCCCGGTCATCTAAGTTTACGGAATCCACCGTAAAACCTCACGGAATCCACCGTGGAATATACCTCCTGGCATACCTCCTGGCATCATACCCCCGGGGTGGGATAGCAATTGACCTCAATTGCTATTAGCTCAATGTGGAGCTAACAGAGTGGGGAAAGCATTTAGGTCTCTAGCGTGCATCCATTGTGCTTCCTCTACAGGATGGTTTTTAAATTTCACTAGATATCTAGAATACCTTCGGCCAGTTCTAGTGGTCATGTAATCAGTGTCTATGATGGCTTCTGGTTCAAGGATTTCAGTCTCTTCTTCTAGTAAAGGTGGGTTTTCATAGACAGGGTGGATAGGTAATTGTCCTCTAAATGGTCTCAATAAACTAATATGAAATGTATTATGAATTTTCCAATGGGATGGCAATTCTAACTTGAATGCATTGTCATTAATCTTATGAATGATTCTAAATGGTCCGTAGAATCTAGGGGCTAATTTAACAACTGGATGTCTATCTACACTTTGCAGTCTACGCTTTTCTATTCTAAGCCAAACATAATCATCAACTTTGAAATTCATGGCTTGTCTTTTCTTGTTGGCTTGTTTGGTATATGATTGTTGGGCTTTAGCAATCATATCCTTTACTTCATCAAAAATAGTGTTATGCATAACAGCAATATCATCGGCACTTTGTATTCTATTAGACAAAGATGCAACAGGTGTAGATAATCTATATCCATAAATAACTTCAAAATGTGCTTTCTTTGTAGATGTGTGCGGTGTATTATTATATGCAAACTGTAATAAATGCAAATGAGTATCCCATGTCTGAGGTTTAGAGATAGTGTATACACGTAAAAGATCTAAAATAGTGCTATTTGTGGCTTCTGTTTGTCCATTTGTTTCTGGATGAAATGTAGATGAAAAAGCAATCTTTGTGCCTAGATTTGCAAACAGTGTAATCCAGAAATTATTACAAAATCTAGAATCTCTATCTGAAATAATCACTTTCGGCAATCCATGGTTAGTAAAAACAGTTTTCAAAAATAACTGTGCTGCTTGTGATGTTGTTAAAGTTTTCTTACATGCAATGAAATATGCTTGCTTACTAAATCTATCTACAATTGTCCAAATCATGTCATGGTTAGATTTAGTATTTGGTAATCCAGTAATGAAATCCATAGATATATGTTCCCAAGGTTTAGATGGAATAGATAAAGGCATTAATAACCCATACTGTTTACCATGATGTCTCTTTATTCTTTGACAAATCAGACATTCAGAAACAAAATTAGACACATCTGCATCCATATGCGGCCAATAAAAATCTTCAGTTAACATGCGTAATGTAGAGATGATACCTCTATGACCTTGATATGGGGGACAATGAATTTCATTCAAAACAAAAGATCGGAATGGAATAGTAACACACAGTCTCTTTTCAAAGAACATGAATCCATCATTATATGACAATGAATCAACAGGAATGAAATTATTTTGAACTAATTTTTGCCAATCAGAAATAAAAGTAATATCCTGGTGATATGTGTCTTTCATAGCAATCAAAGAATCAAAAGATATGATAGAAATGTTATGAATTGCAGGTCTTCTACTCAATGCATCAGCAACTACATTTTCTTTTCCAGGTTGGTATTGAATGATAGGATGGAAACTTTGAATGAATGAAGCCCATTTGATATGGCGGTCAGAAATTTGGGGTTGGCTAAGTAGATGTCTAATGCTTTGCTGGTCAGTCTTTATCATGAATTCTGAACCCATTAAATAATGCTTCCATTGTTTCAATGCTTGAACAACTGCTAAGAGTTCCTTGTCATAAGTGGAATATTTGAGTTCAGAGGGTTTCAGCTTAGAACTAGAATATGCTATTGGATGGTTGTCTTGCATTAGCACAGCTCCTATTCTTGATCCACTAGCATCAGTCACAACTAAAAAGAATGGTCTATTAAAGTCAGGCAATTGTAGGACAGGGGCATTGGTCAATGCACGTTTAAGTAAATCAAAGGATTTCTGCTGGTTTTCAGTCCATTGATAAACAATGCCTTTCTTAAGAAGTTTGGTCAGTGGTAAAGCAAGTAATGAGAAATTACGTACAAACTTCCTATAGAAACTAGCAAGACCAAGGAATGAACGTAATTCATGTACATTTTTAGGAATAGGCCAATGCAATATTGCATCAATTTTCTTAGGATCAACTTTTATTCCTTCTTCTGATACAATATGACCTAGATATTCTATTTCTGTCTTAAAGAATTCACTCTTGTCAGGATTTGCAAACAATTGATTTTCTTTCAGTAATTGAAAAACTAATGATAAATGCTCATAATGCTCTTTTTCACTTTGACTGAACACTAAAATATCATCAAAGAAAACAATCACACAATACTGATATTTTAGAAAAATACGGTTCATCATTCTACTGAAAGTAGCAGGTGCATTAGTTAATCCGAATGGCATAACTAAGAATTCGTAATGGCCAAACTGTGTCCTGAATGCAGTCTTAAATATGTCGGATCTATCTAACCTCACCTGATGATATCCAGATTTAAGGTCAATTTTACTAAATATAGAAGATCCTTGCAGTTTGTCCATAAGGTCGTCAACTCTAGGTATAGGATACCTATTCTTGACAGTGATCTTGTTTAATGCTCGGTAGTCAATACACATCCGATAAGTATTATTCTTTTTCTTGACTAGGAGCACAGGTGCACCAAATGGAGAACTGCTAGGTCGAATTAAACCTCTATTTAGTAATTCTTCTACTTGACTTTGGATTTCTTTTTGCTCTATTTGATTGTGCCTATATGGGGCTTTGCAAGGTGGTTGTGTGCCAGGTATTAGGTCAATCTTATGGTCTTCTGGACGTGATGGAGGTAAACCTGGTGGTAGGTCTTCTGCAAAACAGTCCTTAAAATATGCAAGAAATTCCTTATGCCTAGGGTGCATATGAGTTTCTTTTGCGTGCAATTCATTCACCCAAATGAGATATGATTTAGTGTTCTTGCGTAGTGCACGTTTTGCTTGAGTATGCGAAAGCAGTGGAAACATATGAGATGCATGCATACCAAATAAAGTAATAGATTTTCCTTGAAAATTAATATTCATTGTGTGTGTGGAATAATCTATATTGGGATTATGTTGGTGTCTCCATGGCATTCCTAGAATAATGTCGCTAGACTGTAATGGGACAACTAAGAAATTTCTTCTTTCAATATATGGACCAATTTGAATTTCTAAATCTTGAACTTCTTGTGTGCCATTGTACCTAGTGCCTAAAAATGCAGCTTTTATGCGATAATGCGTAGGTACTGTATGCAATTTCAATTCCTTTACCAATTTTGCTGAAATAAAGTCATGGGTACTACCGTCATCATGTAATATAATTCTTTCTTTTCCATGCACCATACATTTCATAGTCAACAATGAATGTAAAGTAGGCATACCTGGTAAAGTGTCGGAAGTAGTAGTAGGATCATCTTCTTCTTCAGTGAAATCTGGCATATCCTCATGCTCGTCTTCGTCCATAGTTCCAAGGTAGTTGATATGTGCTGATGGCTTCTTTGAATGACAATTTGCTGCGAGATGGCCTGGCTGGTGACACTTGTAGCATACAATGGGCTTGGCTTTGGTCACATTATTTGCAATGGCTGGGAGTCTGGGTATGTTTGGATTTGCTTGTTGGATAGGCTTAGGATTCGGATTGACAGTGGATGGTAATGCAGGTGGTTTAGGCCAATTCTTGCGGAAAGATGGTGATGAAAAACGACCTGGAGTAAACCTTCTGAAATTTGAATTGAATTGTTTAGATCCATAATTACCGTTTGCTTGGAATGGCTGTGGTCGTCGATCTCTTCCACGTAACTTATCTTCAGTGTCGTGAGCTAAGGAGATGGCGTCTTCAAGGGTAGCAGGCTTGAACATATTCACCTCAGCGTAGTAATGTCCAAGAAGTCCAGACATGTACTTCCGCTTATGTGTCGTCTCTGGTACGTCTTCAAGCATGCGTAGCTGTAGAAGTGCATTCCAAAAACGCTCTGTATACTGTGGAATAGGCTCACGGTCGCGTTGTTGAAGTAAATCCCATTGCTTGATAGCCTTCTCATGAAATTGCGGTGGTAGGAAATTTTGCATGAACTTCTTCTTGAAATCTTCCCATGTAGCAGGACATTCTATACTCTTGTGGACGACAGTCCACCAAAGTGATGCTCTATCTATCAGATGATTAGTAACACACTTGATTTTATCTTTCTCAGGATAAGTTTCCTCATGGAAATAGTCATCAAACTGGCTAATGAATGATAAAACAGTCTTTCCTTCTCTTATGCCATTGAAAGTGCGAAATTTGAAACTTCGTTTACTTATCTTGGATTCCTTGCGAATGGTTTGTGCTTCAAGAGTGGCGTTGATGGTACGGCGTATCAAATCTTCAGCTTGAGGTTCTTCTTTATCAATGGACGCTCCTTGTAGCTTTGTCAATTGCGCTTGCAAGGCTTGCCTAGCTCTTCGCTCTTCGTCCAATTGCAACATGATAAGATCCAGCTTTTGTTCCATGGTAGGCTCGGGTAGGTCGTCTTCAGCCATAGGATCATCCATATGTGGGGTAGTCATCCTATAAAACTCAACAAACCTTTCTCACTCAAAATCAATTAGCGGGATGAGCGTAGCTCAAATTTGGGGTTACAAGGCTATGTATTTTTTTGGGTATTTTCTTCTTCAATTTTCAGAAATTCTGAAATATTTCTGTCTGCGTTTGCTGAAAGTACTTCAACGAACTTGCAGATAGGTAAAACAGCTTGCTGCGAACAACTTTCCAGTTCAGAGTTTTTGCAAATGAACAAGTCTTCTATGAGTTTCGAGCGTTAGTCAGTTCTGATTTAGTCTGACTTGCAGAGTTGCAGACTTAGCAGACTTGCAGGGTTGTTGACTTGCTGGACTTAGCCGACTTGCAGAACTTGCAGGACTTGATTAGTGTCGACTTGCGAAACTTGTCTTCTGGAGTGCGTGACCGAGAGTTTGCAGACTTGTCTGCCCAGTAGAACTTGCAGAGTATAGAAGGATTTAAGCTGAATTAGTTAAGCTTAAAGCTTAATAATAAGAAGAAGGCCGCCGTTTTTTTCTGATCGTGGGGGGGGGGGGGGGCGTTTTTTATTCCGCGCGATTTTCGGGATGCTCCTCCTCTTGCCTCGATTCGACGTTTTGAAGCTAATAAGCTTCTTAAGCTTAAAACTAAGCTTTTTAATGAAGAAATAGATATGGCTCTTACTGGTTTATCACGACTTGTTCATGAAGATGAGGGAGTGGTCCTCCGCCGACAGAGAGTGGTCCTTCGCGATCTGACAGTGGAAATAGGGGTTCTTGATCGCCAGAAGTCTGCCTGTATCGACGGTTCGCAACGAGATTGACTGTAGAGGCCGTTTGTTCCTGGAGCTCCGCCTTCGCCCGAGATTGGTAGCGATTGGAAGCCCTTGATCTCTGCTCCGCTCTGATACCACTGGTGCGCAGATCGGACGCAGGTAGCTCACGTAGTGAATTCCCAAAGGTCCCCAAGAACAAAATACTCTACTTTTTAGCACAAAGACCAATGTAAAAGCAAGCACGACATGAGACAAGAGACAAATTGGGTTGAATCTCCCCCATGCCTTGTGTGAGCGCTTCACAAAGCATGTATTTAATGTATATTTCCAATCTTTATGCTCAAAAATAGCCCAATTACAAAAATATGACAAGCTTTTAGCTTTTGAGTTTGCTTTCTACCAAAAATAGGAAAATAAAGCTAATGGACGGTGCCCAAAGAGTCTGGCACGCCCAATCTCAATGTCCAAATAAAAATAACATATCCAGGCGCATAAGCGCATACAAAATAATAATAAATAATCGATGTCTCTATAGACATAATCAAAATATAGGCGTGGCGCCTATCAAAATATAGTCCAAAGATCGGAAACCCGCTAGACTCCAATGCTTTCCTTCGCCACTGCTGCTATCTCTACACATCAATTGAAGCATTCACAATCGTTAGTAAAATAACACAATTAAACCGACAAAAGTGAATACCTAGCAGTCTTCAGCTACATAAATAAATCAACTGGTTAGAAATAAATCCTAACCTTAATTTATTACGAGTGCGCACTCTAAACTCATAAACGTTTATTAATTTAATATGCATTTTGCGGAATCACCCGCTATGGAATCACCCATGTACACACTAAATTAATGAAACGTCCGAAAAGGACAGGCGTCCCCATCAACTTCTCGCACAAAGAATCCTCTTTGCGTATGAGCCCCGGTCATCTAAGTTTACGGAATCCACCGTAAAACCTCACGGAATCCATCGTGGAATATACATCCTGGCATCAGTGAAAAACTTACCAGAGGACTTGTATGCAATATGAGCTAAATTTGTGAAAATTACTAGTAAGGATGTCCAGGATAAAAACACCTTTTTGTACAGAATTCTTCCTCATATCCTCTGATTCTTGTGTAGCTATACATTACACTAGTTTACATGGAAACCAAAGTTTTGGATGATGGCTTTACATATGCTAGAACTAGAAGTGGAAATAAAAAGTCGACTATGCAATTTCTAACTATATGTGTTAATCATAGCAAAAAAAGTTAAGCATGTTACATTACCGTTTCCTTTTGATAGTGACGAAAATATTGAATTAGCTTCTCATTAGCCAAATCTAAGAGATCCAAAAAACATTGGGCATCGCTTTATATGAGGATCTTTAAAGGAATTGAAGATTAGTTGCAATAAGTTTCTTATACGTATGGAGAGGCAATGCTTTATGGACATGATGTCAAAACATAGTACGAAATTTTAATCTTAACCACATGAAATTGAATGTATTGATCCAAGTGTGGTAGCACCAATGGTCATTTTACTCTTTCTCATGTACCGTGGAATTTGTAGTCGATTCCATTTCCTAAGACTCATATATCAAAGCTAATAGACTTGATAAATGAGAAGTTTAAAATGGGATTCAAGGGCTTAGCCCCATATTCAAATACATGGTTTGAAGTGATAAAGAAAAATGGAATATTGAGTACTATTCAAGATATTTAGGCAATCAACAAAGTGACCATCATAAATGTAGAGGCTAGAGGTGAATGGATTCAAATTGGTGAGCATTTTCACAAAAAAGAAATGGTGGACTGATTTAGAGTATAAAAGCATTTAAAGAAAAGCATATGAATATTTCTTGAAGCATGGCTTTCTATGAAAACATCCCAAATCTGCAAAAGGTGCCCTATTACAAATAATACATGATAGAGATAGCCAATTGTGTATTAGGAATTAGTTTTATGAGGGCTTACGGGCTAGTCATCATGGGCCACATTTGAGAAGATAAAAGAGAGATATTGGTGTCAAGGTATGTATAGGGATGTCTTGGAGTCTTTGGAGACTTGCACTACTTTCCAAATTTATTCTTCTATAAAACATCATGATAGTTTACATCTAGCATACTCGGTAGTCGATTGAGTGAGATCGTGCTTGTGGGTTCATGGTAGATTAGGTATATTATACTTGCACAAGACAATCTCATAAACTAGGTGGAAGGTGAAGCCTTAAGAACAATGACTAGTAGTGATGTATGTATCTTTCTACTCAAAGATGCAATATGTCAATATGGATATGTGGGAAAAGTAGCTACAAATGGAGGAGAGTTGAATGTAGACGAAGCCAAATAATCTTTCTCTCGGATAGGAGCTAAGATTGCTCTCACATTAGCATAAAATCTTGAAGGAAACATGAAGAGTGTTGAAAGACCACATCCTTTAATTGTTAAGGCCATGGCAAAAGCATGTAGAGGGAAGCCATGATAATGACCAAGGCTACTTACTTGCACATTATGGGCTAGTTGCACTACTCATAGTGCTACTATACGTTATATGCCTACAAAGTTGATTTATGGAAAAAAGCCTATCATGTTGGTAGATGAAGTTGCAGCAACATGGAATGCACTACATTTGAAAGAAGAAATGAGTGGAGAAGTGATACTATAGGTTATATGCCTACACAGTTGATGTATGGGAAAAATACTATCATATTGATAGAAGAAGTTGCATCTACATGGGATGTAGTACCTTGAAAGAATGAATGAGTAGAGAAGAGCTTCTTACCCTATGTATTTGATAGTTGGAGAGAAGAAATGAGAATATAGAGTATTCAATGTGATGAAGTTGAAGAAAGAAAGGTTAAAGAATAAAGAGAGGTTTGATAAAAAGAATAGACTTCCTCTAAGAGCTATGGAAGCAGGTTGGGTGATTGTATATGATAGTAGCCTTGATAATCAGCAGCATTAGAAGGTTTGTAAAAAGATGATTTTTTCCATACAGAGTGAAGCATGTACATGACAATGCTACCCACTCTCTCTATGAGCTTGATGGTATGTAGATAAAGGTTTCTATAGTTGGAAAGAGGATCAAGTTGTTAAAAACAAGGGAAGTAAATACCTATAGAGGAGAAATCCTAGATAGTGAGCATGTTCATATAACAACCTAGAATATGGAGAAGACAATGAAGAGAAATAGCCTAGATGTGTTGAACACTAAAAGATGTAGTACATGTCGGAGGTTGTGCAAGTTTAGAGGGGGTGGGTATTGTCATGAATCATATGGTTGGAGGATTACTCAAGATACTATATTGAAGACACACAATACACACAAGAAGACACTTACTCAACAACACACAAAGAGAGATGGAGACCCAAAACATTTTCTTGTTGGTTTCTTCTTATTCTTTCACACTTTTCATTTTACACAAAGTATAGATAAGATACAACATAAAGAAAAATGACCTACTAAGACAATCACTGTATAACAAACTATACTAATCGAGTGGTGCAATAACTATAACAGTTGTAGATAGGTATAACAAACCAAATATAATAAGTGATAAGTTAGTGGCCATGCCCGGGTATTTCACTATATGTATACCCTCTATCATGGCCAGGGTATTTCACTATATGTATACCCTCTATATCACATGTGTTGAAGGCCTATTTATAAACATCCTTATTTGTGAATTTTCCTTAATAAAGCATAATCCTTTTCTATTCAATTTGTAAGTAACCCCCTTATATGGGATCCTTTTGTATGTAAAAATGATATTTTAAAAATCCCTTATGTTGAATCCACATGATACATACATATATTTATGATTCACCTCCCTAGGTGTCCATGTAAGAGTCATAATTGCCACTAGGATGCTAAATGTAGATGTGCACACCCATCTAACCAAGCAATCCATCATCAATGTCCACATGTATTGAGCTTGTTGTCTCAATACTCCCCCTCAAGCTCAATTGTATCTCCGGAGCTTTGAAACTTTCAAACTTTCTCTTCAACCAATACCTTTGTGAAGATGTTAGCTATGTGATCTTGTATGATAACATATACCAAGTTGATCTCACCTAAAAGTATATTTTCTCTCATAAAATGGTTATACACTTCAAGAAGTTCTATCCTAGCATGGAATATAAGGTTCATAGCCGATTGCATGCTAGTCATGTGGTCACAATGAATGACAACTAGAACATTTAATTACATATCCAAATCACCCAATAACTTTTGTAGACATATCATCTCACATGCTGCCATAGTGGTACCTTTGTACTCAACCTCTATACTTGATAAAGTAACTCTTTCTTACTTTTTGCTACTCCATTGTTGGTAGATCTTCAAACGTAGACATGCTACTAGCCCAATTCGCATATGTGTATCCCAATACCTATATGTGCTTACTTGCCTCATAAAAAAGTCCACAATGCAAAGTGAACTTCACCTACCTCAACTACTGCATCCAAATGATGCTTTCTAGGCATCTACATAAATTGGCTAATAAGGCCAACAACATAGCTCAAGTCTAGCCTTATGATAGTCATGTAAATCAAACTCCCTACTTTCCTCTTGAACATAGTAGTATCTTTAATTATCTCGTCCCCAATATTGGTACTCAACTTCACATTCTTTTCCAACAGCACTGAAAGATGCTTATATGCTGTCATACAATACTTGGATAACATATCCAAGCCACACTACCTTTGGAATATTCATATACCATTATCACATTTGATCACCTGAATTTCAAGAGAGTACCTCAGCTCACCCAAATCCTTCATCTCAAACTTGTTCTTCAAAAGGTCATTGACTTCAGCAATCCCACTATCAATGTCACTTGTAGTATATAAGTCATCCACATACATGACTATGATGACTAAAATTGCATCTCCCTTTCTCACGTAAAGTGATTGATCACCATTAGAAACATAAAAGAAAATGTTGACATGATACTCTCTGATCTTGTTAGATCATGGTATACATGTTTGCTTCAACCCATCGAGTGCCTTCTTTAACTTGCACACATATGCAGGATGCTCTAAATCCTCATAACTTATTGGATGCTCCATATACAATAGTTCTTGCAATTCATCATGCAAGAAGCCATCTTTTACATCCATTTGTTGCAAACTCCAACCTTTGGTTGCTTCCAAAGAAATCATACATCTAAGAGTTTCCATCCTAGCAACTTGATTGAATGTCTCGTCATAATCTATGCCATATGTTTGAACATAGCCTTTTGCAACCAATCTAGCCTTATACCTGCTAACATATGTTGAGATTTTGAGAGGCATAAATTGCAATTTTACAATGCTACAATAGATGGGTAAAAATATTGAAAGATAAAATGTGGCTTAAGAGGGGGTGTTGACATTGTAATCTTTGGTGTTTGTGGGTGTCTATATGTTAAAGAACCCTTATGTACTTAAGGTTGTATGGTGCATGAATGCAGATGAGAGATATGGAATGAAATGTGCCACATAGGGCACACATGAAGCATGTGGGTTATATGGTTTCATATAAGGACACACATGGGAAGTGTGAGGGATCATTGAGGGAGCATCTCCTCCTTTATATATGTAACCAGTTTATGCAATGAAAGATAAGAGGAGAATAATTGTTGAGTGTGCATATTGTGTGCCTTCCTTATATAGCCATGGAGTTCCTTGTATTACAATACACCATAATTGTGTGCCAATCATTTCGTATAGACCATGATTAACCACACATTAGGATTGTTAACATGATATCAAAGCCATGGTTAGGGCTCTTGATCATGGCCATTTCTTTCTTAAAAATATTGCATACTCATTATCATTATGATTGCAAATGAGGGAGTTGAAATTTTTTAGGAATATGGAGATGCCATCATCATCAAGTGTAGGTGTTCATAATGTCATTACAATGGAGCTATCCAAACAAAGGTATTCAACCAATACAAGGAGACATTATCATCAAATTTGCTATTGTGGAGTCAAAAGAAGGTATGTTTGGTAGCTATTGCCTCCTTTGAATTCTTAATTTATCAAAGGATGTTGCAAATGGGATGTGTGATTCCCATTAATAGTTGTAAGTTAGGAAAGAAGCATGTGCAAAGTTATAAGCTTGTCAAAGAAAAGACAAGCCAATATGGGGCTCAATTTTAGGAGTCCATGTATATGCATCAATAAGGGGATGCACTTGTGGATGCTTGGATTATTGAGCACAATAAATGGAAGCTAGGTAGGATTGAACAATCGGTGAAGGAGTTCGAATCTTGCTAAGGTTGTGGGTATGCATTCAACTAGCCTACAAAGAGATCTTGTTAGAGGAAGGAGTAACATGCCTTGATGGAAGAGAGCCTGAGAGAGTAGATATAGCAACCCATAGCCAGAGAGAAGAGAGATAGGAAATTACGTCACCTATGGAAGAGGACAATAACACTCAGGTGAGCAACTATAGAAGAGAACTAGAAATGTAGTTGCAACCCAACATGCTAATGGAAAGGTGGGCCAGAGATTTGGTTGGAGTGGATTGACATCACATCAACAATAAAGAAAATTAGCTAGGAAGAGAGTGGACTTGCAGAATAGGACAAGAGCAAGCCAAGCAGGCCATCTGAATGGTGGCCTACAGGGTCTACCTATAAGAAATCGTCTATATAATGCGTATTCAAAGGATATTAAGAAATACCCTTTCTTTACATTCTATAAGACCTTAAAATGACCCCTTTTACTTTACTAAACTTATAATTTTTTTTCAAATTGTAATTAAAATTTACCTTTTGTAAATATAATCTTGTAAATTTTACTAAATATAATCCCCTTTCTTTTGAACTCATGTGGTATCTTACATTTCTATAAGGTGGACTCCCTAGGAATGGCCATCCAACCATTAGATAGCAATGCACGTCAATAGTGAGGATAAAGTGGTGTTAGCATGATCAGAATGATATGCATTTACTGAAAGAACATTGGTAGCAAGCATGGAATAGGAAATGTGGTCAAATATTTAAAAAATCCTAATTTAATGACAAATGCTATTGAATTTAAGTCAGTTGTTGATGCAACAAAGATCATGGCCTTCATAGTGGCACACCATGTGCAACAAAGTAGATAAAGCTACAAAGACAATAGCTCTAATATAGGTGGCTATTGCAAGAATCATTCAAGCAGTAGACACATACACTAAAGAGCACGCAAATAAACATGAATTAGCTAGCAAGATTGTAGGGAAGAGTCGCCAGAATGCTACTAATGGATCAATTATGAAAGCTCAATGTGGATTGCAATTAGTACTAGGATAAAGGCAATATCACAATTATAAGGGTCAATGTTCTTCAAATGCACCTAAGAGGACTCTCTTACAAAAGTTTCATTCATTAGGGAGCAAGATCATGAGCTTCTAGCTCATGTTTTGGGATAAGCCTTTGGGTACATAGACTTGAGGTCCACAATGCTCACTTTGCTAAGGTTGTTTTTATTGTTCTACTTAGGTGCTGATGCTATGTGTGCTACAAAGGTAGGAACCAAAGACTATACTAAGGCATGAAAATAGACAAAGTTTTTGGCTCTAATGCAAGGAAAAAAGAGAAGGATAATACATGGAATATGAAATTAAGAAATCCAAGTTCAAATAGTCTATATGCAAAAGACCTTGCTACCAAAAATATAGACTATTATTGAAAAGAAATAATAGCAATATGGCAGGAGGCTATGGTGTCTATGGTGAGCAATAGCCATATAAAATAAGGTTAGAAAAAGACAATTGCTTGGCATACCTTATCCCTTATCCTTCAATCATTTCAATCGAAAAAGAAAAGAGAGAGTTTAAACTTTGTTTTTGACTTTGAATAAAACCTTATTCACTTGAATGATAAGGATAATCATACTCCAGTATAAGTTACTCAAAGAAAAAAAATTAATCACCCATGGTATGAGGGCACTCTACCTGAGCTCACCTAGAGGCTCAAAATGAATGTATGTATATGCATGTGACTTGATATTAGTCCAAGATGAGTCTGCACAAGAATTTTCTTGTGCAAGGTCCTCTGCATGATATTGAGATCTCAAAAGGATTATTGAGTGTGTGATGTGTGAGCCATGCACATTTGGATGCATGATTGGGTTTGTCATGCCTTTCCCAATAAATACGTGGGGTTGTTCAAAAAGGATGGGGTAGGCTCACCCAAGAAACTAGTGCTTGAATGAATATTGGTACATGCACATGAAGCATATATATGGTGAACTAGATGTTTCTATTTATTTAAACACTCCAATATAGCATTGAAAGAGAGTGTTAAGATATTGCAGCTATGGAGTGCTACATTGGATGGGTGAAAATACTGAAAAGTAACACCTTACTTAAGAGGGGATATTAACATTGTAAGCTTTTGTGTTTGTGGATGTGTATATGTGAAAGCACTCTTATGTGTTTAGGGTTGCATAGTGTATGAATATTGATGAGAGATGTGGAGTGAAGTGTTTCATATAGGGTACACATGAAAAGTTTCGATTGTATGGTATCACATCAGGACACATGTGGAAAATGTGAGGAATCATTGATGGAGAATCTCCTCCTTTATATATGTAACTAGTTGCAATGAAAGATAAGAAGAGAAAAATTGTTGAGTGTGCATATTGTGTGCCTTTCCTTTGTAGCAATGGAGTTATTTGTTTATTACAATTCAACATAATTATGTGCCAATCATTTTGTACACATCGTGATTAAAACCACATTGGGATTGTTAATAATAGAACCATTTGCTATGCTTAATGTTGTAAACCCACTTATAGCCAATATCTTTATTTCCCTTAGACAAGGGTACTAGATCCCAAGTCTTGTTAGTCTCTAATGCAACTATCTCCTTATCCATTGTTGTATCCCAATGAACATGACCAACATCATCCTCAAAATAAGTGGGCTCAACACATTTTTCAACCACTTTTACCATAGAAGCATAATGGTAAGTTGCATAACCTTCAAAACCAAATCTTTTAATAGGGTATTTGACCCTACTAGACCTATGTACTAGTAGATCACTCAATGGAGCCTCTACATTAATATATGCTCCCTATATACCTGGTATCCTGACTGAAGGAATACCAAGCTCATCATCATAATTCTTGAAACCACTAGACCTCCATCAAACCACATATAACTAGCAAAAACATCATTACCATTTGACACTTTCTTCTCCCCTTTGCCTTTACGTGCAACACTAGTAGATGCACCTAAAGATGTGGGATTGCTCCTTAGTTTCCAAGACCAAGATCTAACTCTAGATATACTATAAGATGATATTTCTAGTCCTTTAAGGATCAATGATTCTTGATTTTATTTCTCCATACGACTATTATGATCATCATCATCCAATGCATCACCACTAGATGCATACCAACTCCTAATCTCATAAAAAATAACATCCCTACTCACTTTGAAATCACCCATGACAAGGCTATAATAGTGATATCCTTTGTCCTCTAAAGAGTGTCTAATGAAAAAGCATTTTTAAGCCTTTGGATCAAGCTTCTTTTGTAGCTCCGAATCTTGCTCGTGAATATATGCAATACAATCAAACACTTTCAAGTATGACACATCGGGCTTCTTGCTTATAAAGCATTTTTCAAGGGTCATTCCATAATCTGTAGCTATGGAGTTTTTTTCATATAATATAGTTAGCAGGATAAACATCTTTAGACTAGAAATATTTTGGCAAATTATTTTCAACCATCAATGTCCATGGAACTTTTGCAATATGCATGTTTTTCCTTTTTGCAAACCCATTTTATTGTGGGATATATCTGTAAGTAAACAATCACTTTATCCCATAAAACTTTCAATTCTATTTCTATTTTAATAACCTTGAAAGTTTTGAATTTTTAAACACATCACTCTTATCCTTCATGAAAGACATGCATAAATTTCTTTAAAAATCATTAATAAACATGAGAAAATATTTGCTATCACCAATAGATATGATCTGTGTAGGCCTCTAAACATCTCTATGTGTACAACATCAAGTATATTCGTATTGACATATCTATCATGCAAAAAAACTTCTCTTGCTTGCTCACAAATTGACGTGCTCCACATACTTTATGGAATTCTCTAACTCTAAAAGTAGGAAACCCTATAAACAACCCTTTGCACTACATTGATTTCAATCTTTGCACATCTGTATGTCTAATATACTTGTGCCATATTTCAATGTTTGCAACCACTTGTTTGCCTTTAGCATACATGGTAGCATTCCTTTTGCGAACAAATTACACTTATCATTAAAATATTCCACAACATAGTTTTTTGTAGTAAATCAAACTTGCAGTTCTTGCTCTACCATCTAACCACAACAGACATCCTCTCTTCTTCTCGGGGTCTCTTGGATACAATACCCGCACACACTATGCTTGATGAGGATTCCTTCGCCAGATTTGAGTATTTCCATCAAATCCCAACTAGTTTACATACTACCTTAAGGGATGAACCTTCCTTGCATGTATAACCTTTTGTCTAGGTGGTAGCCTACATTCTAGATAGATATAAATTGGTCAAATCTAACTCATTACACAATATTTCTCTTACTTCGTGCATGCCTTAGGTAATTGCTAACATCTTGATTTTTGTCTTGTTATTTTTTCTAAGTTCAAGACATGCATGTGTGGGTAACTTAGTGATGCTCTCTTTGCTTTAATCATTAAAAAATCATGGGATCTTTGAGGTGTCAATACGTGGCAAGTGGAGAAAAAAATATATAATTCCTTTAATGCATAAACCCATACATTAAAATGTCCTAACTACAATCACTACAACAGAAATGAGGCATAGACACGCATGTTAGACGCGCAAAGTCGGGCGTGTCTATCATTGCGTCTATATGTGTGTGTAAAAGTGCGTGTAAATAGACGTTAATTTTGCGTCTATATATCCGCGCAAATAGACGCCAATATAGACGCACCAACAGACACGCAATTATTTAACCACCTAAAATTTGAATTAATATAATTAAAAAACCAAAGTTAATAATTATTTAACCACTTGAAATTGATTCTTGAGCATGCACGTGTGCGCATGATAAAAACCATAGAATTAAGAATACACATTGAATCATTGAATTAAAAAAATAGAGTTAATAATTACTTTTTCATTGCTCTCTAATGAATGGCAGTTCCTCCAGTTGACAAGCCTGATATAAGTAATTAGCGGCAAGTGACAGAAACCTTGCAATTAGTAGCAAGCATTGCAATATGTATCTCGTAATTTCTCTACTTGAAGATGATAAAAAATACTTCCGTTTTATTATGGAAAATTCAATTTAGCTTTAAACTTGACTATTGATTCTTGAGTATGTACATGTGCGCATGATAAAAACCATAGAATTAAGAATACACATTGACTCATTAGGCAAATTAAGTATGTTACAGTGAATGATCCATCTCATCTTCAATGAGATTAGCCCTTGCTAAATTATCTACTTCTAGGTCTATGTTACCAAGAGGTAACGAAACAAATAAGTCTATCCCACTATCAGATGTGTTGCTATATTGCTCAATAACTTCATCAATATCATCAACAATCACATTACTGTCTTCTTCTGCATTTCCTTGAACATCATTGCGAGGTTCATCTTGTACTCTATCATGCATATCATCCATTATGGTGTCATCATGCACATCATCATTAATTGTTGGATTGTCATCTACTATCTCCATGTTAGTAATATTACCATATATTAGTTTTGAACGATTAGATATAGGGATGACATACCACCATCGGTTATTGTTTACCATTGGATGATGCGCAACCTGTATTTGAAAAACAAAAGCAAGAGACTTAAATAGTTATTATATTGTGTATATGTATCACATGTATACATATTTAAAAATTAGCCTTTGCATATATACCTACTCGCATTGTTGAGGTAGTACTAATGTGTCATTCTTGTTTTGGTGAAATTTTGTAGAGTCAATGATTACAAAACCACTTGGATGACATCTGATTGTGCAATGCTCACAATTTGTTACCACTTCTTTAAACCACTTCACATCCAGTACATATATAAAGAATCGTCTGAAGTCAAGCTTCAGAATATCTTGGATCAAGCCACAATAACCTTCCATGGTACCATTGGCATCCTCGAAGTGAGCAAGGACACCACAATCTTGGGTATTTCTCTTTTCATCTATATGTTGAGTTCGAAGATGTTTACCCTCACACCAAAGTGCATTGAATAATGTGCACTAGTAGTAAAAGATAAAAGATCAAACATGTCAATTATTTATATAAAATAAAACTTATAGAAACAAATTAATTGAAAGTATGTCTCACCTTTGATTAGCAACCTCGTGCGTATTCCCACTCTTCTTGAGATATATTAATTTCCTCCTCTTTTTCCATTCTCTCCATTTCCTCATGTAACCAATCTATATCAATATGACGTGGGAGTGCATTTAGATGATTTGGAAATGAGACATTACGTCCATATCTAGTGCGAAATTCTTGTCTTTCAATTTTTCTTCTTGCCCTTGCTTCATTATATAGTATCACCCATTTGCTCATTACATCACTATTGAGCACACAAAAACTATTTAACTTACAAAGTTCTTCTTTTGTTAGCACTTTACTCATTCCTTTTCCTTGAGGTACTATAGAGGTCATCCTCAAGTCTTCATCATCTTTCCATAGTCGTGGTTGAGAGGGATCCACTTCAGCAAGATATTCAGAGATATAAACAAGGGATGATTGCACTAACCAACCCTCAGCCATGCTTCCCTCAGGCCGTGCTTTTTGCCTCACAAAATCTTTCAAGGTTTTCATGAAGCGCTCAAGAAAAAACATCCACCTTACATGAACTGCCCCACAAAGTGCGATCTCATCAATCAAATGTACGAGTAAATGTAATTGAGTAGTCAAAATGGATCGAGGAAAAATTTTCTCTACCAAACAAACCACCTCAACAGATAATACTCGAGCATCTTGCAATGTGTTTGGATCAATTTCCTTCGAGCTCACGTATCTGTCAGGATGTATTTGAGATTTGTTTATTTTTGTGTATAAATTCAAAGATATATAATGAAAAAATACAATGTATACACACCTCACAAGCTCTCCCATCTTGTAAATGATATCATGTACATCTTTGGATACACAATGGGATATGCTAGTAGGAAGTACGAACTGAATGTAAACAATATTCATAGATCAAATGATTAGTTGAGGAAAAAGTCATCATATCCCAAAGTTTACACATAGTTACTCCACTAATTACTATATTCATGGTTAGAGATATGCTTACTTGAATCATTTTGTGCCAATCGTGGGACTTCAAACCAGATAGTTGCTCCACACCTCTTTTCTTTTTCTTTATGAAGGCTCCCTTGAGACATCTCATACATCCTGTGGGTGTTCGAAAGCTATATATTTGTTCCTTCACTATTTTTTCCTCGTTCTTTGACAACATCCAAGGTGCATGGGGTAGCTCAATCTTTCCTCTGGGTCCAATGCGTGGCCAGGCTCGTCTCATGTGACCAATGTTATGTAAATCCTCCCTTACATTAACTGAATCACGAACCCCTATCAAGTGATCCCACAATGTAGATACAACATTTTTGAATATGTGCATAGGGTCCAACAGGTGATTGATCTTGAGTTCAGTCCAGTACGGAAGACGAAAAAATATAGAGAAACTAACAAACAAACAATAGATTATGTAAACAATTCATCATGCTAAATACTTTAAAGTCAATCGAGAGAAATGCACTTCTTACCGACTCATGTCGAGTGGAGGGTGGCTGTCGGCATTAATCCATCTCTCCTTCCAATCTCAAATGGTTAGAGATTGTGGAGTCATTCCATTAGTAGGGAGAACATATTTGGGATGGTCAATAGGAAGAAATCGATGATGATTGTCATAGATAACCTTCTTTAAACGTGCCGGCCTGGAGGAAACTAGAGAGGGACCGCAAATAGGACATGCATGATATCCTGACGTGGTTAAACCTGAAAAAACAAGTGAATCAATAAAATGCAATTGATTCAAGTCTTGAATTTCAAATATAGAGTTATATGCATGTACTTGAACACTCTCCATATCCTTGAAAGTCATGCATGGTCCACAACAACATGGCCTTCAATGTGAAATCTCTAGAGGATGCACATGCACTTGTATCTTGCACCTCAATACCTTCCCATAACATTTTTAACTCTTGTATCAAAGGCTCTAAGTAAATGTCCATGTTTTTTACCTTGTGGTTTCCAGGAATCAGAAGGGACAACATTACATGTCCCTTTTTAATTAGCATGGATGGAGGAATATTATAGTTCACCGATACCACTGGCCATACACTGTATGATGTGGTTTTGATGCCAAATGGATTGATTCCATCCATACCTAAACCAAATCTCAAATTTCTTGGCTCTTCTTTGAAAATGGGCCACAAATTATCTATATGTTGCCATGCTGGTGTGTCTGCAGGGATCCTCCATTTTCCATCACTTGAACGATGATTAGCATGCCATGACATGAGCTTTCTAATAGACTTACACTTGAACATAAGTTTTATACGTGGAATAATCAAAAAATATCGCAAAACCTTACGAGGCACATCCATTGACTTTATCTCCACTTTGTATCTTGATTCGCCACAAACAGGACACTCTTGTGCGAAGTCATGAATCCCACGAAATAAGACACAATCATTGACACATGCATGGATCTTGACATAATTGAGGCCTCCCAGAGATGTCAAGTAATGTCTTGCTTGCTCTCTCTTAGTTGGCAATTTGTTTCATTTTGGAAGCATTTGTGATAATAATCTACATATATTTTTAAAAGTGAGTTAAAAAATCACCAACATATATTTCTGTCTTATTTCAAAATAGAACAATTAATATTATGATTCATAAGCCAAACTGAATTGATACCTACTTCAATAACGCATCCAAACTAACATTACTCCATCCATAAATTGTTTGCAAGTTAAGTATCTGGAGGGACGCATGAAGAACAGAGTACGTACAACCTTCATACAACGGAGTAGATGATGCTACATATAGTGAATCATCTGGCTTTGTAGAGTGACCTTCTCCCTGAACCGGTTGCGAAAATAGATGGTGTACCATGTTGTCCAAAATCTCAGCCTCTACGACTTGATGGGGCATTTCATGAGGCCTACTATCATGGTCATCAGTCTCTACTCTTCTTGAAAACTTTGCCTCCTCGCATCGACGTTTTGCAGCCTCTCGACGCCCGGGAGGGAGCATCTGAGGATGTGGCACAGCATCCTGCTCAACCACAAAAGGGAGTTTCATGTACGTTGATATATAATTCCCGTAACATAGACTAGCAATCTTAGTGGTAAAAAATAAACAATGAATACCGGTGATTTTTCTCAGTCCCATTCTCCACACAAGCTGAGGTGTGACATTGCAATTCGACGTGCTCGAAAAGTACACCTCGACAACGATCACACATGCATTTAATTTTTCGTCATAGCCATGCATCTTGGTTATGAAGATGCAATGTTTCATCCTCACTTGAGGATGTGCTCATTGACTCATCAGCTTACACCGCACTAGGTGATGAGGACGACATGATTAAACCTAATTCATGACAACATCAAAATATTTGTCATTCATATGTTTACATAAAAACTTAAAGCTAGCGTATTAATTATTCTAAGATCTTAATTTTAAATACACAAAAATCATCATAAATACATTAAAACTTATGATAAGAATTCACTATTAAAACTTATCTTAAAAACAAAAAATTATGATAAAGCTTAAATGCGTGTCTATATGTAACGTGTCCACTAGAAATATCTAGGACACGTCTTGGCAGTCCATCGGAAAGGATGTCTAGAAAACTCCACCCGGCACTCCCATGGAATGTTACGGGTTTTGCAATCTAGGTCTTCCCGCCTCTGCCACGTAGCGGAAGTATCCTGGCCGTTTCCCACTTAGGATCGACCGGAATTAGGGTTTTCTTGTTTGGTCATTAGCTAACAACAACTAGCGTCAGACCTGATCGAACTACTTTACGCAGAAACGCCAGGTCTGAAGCGGATTCATGCTGCACTTGGTTCAAGGAGAATGGGAAACGAGAGGGATGCAAGGCTCAACCTCTCTGCCTTAAGGCATAGTCCCATTCCGTTCCCCTAAAACAGCGTAAATCGGGTAAGACGTAACTCTAGGTTATCGCTCTCATTATTCGCTTTGATAATGATGATAATCCCGCTGTTCTTCGAGATTCTTGAGAAAAGTTCCCGGCTAACCGGGACCACCCAACCGTAGGACGGACCCATGGCCCATCCTCCGCACTTTCCTCGGTTTGTTTTAGTTATGTAATTATCTAACACATTAATTTGACATATAACAATCAGCTTCTTTAATTAACCCTGTTAAGCACTGGTTCCTTCACGTAATCTTATCACGTGACATAGAAAAACAATATCAAACAACTTCTTTATTATCATTTCATCCTTTTATCTTTGAAATACAAGGAGTTCCGCCCATAGGCTTGTCCATAATCCGCCCGAAGGCTTATTCAGTAATCTGCTAGGGATCACTATTCCAAGCTTCTGCCCGTTGACTAGTATGCGGGCCTCGAGATCCAATCCCGAGTCACGTTAGCCTCTTGTGCAGGACCCGGAAGGCGAGGGATTTACGGCCAGAGCCCCCCCTGGCACCCAAGCGTCCTCCTGCTCCAAGTAGAGCTCAACGGAAAGACCTCTCGCGGCGGGTTCGGTCCACGTTCCCGACGCGGTCAACAACCCCCTTGGTTAGGGTCAGGCAGGCAGTCGGGGGTAACTGAAGCTGCCACTCCCTTCAGGCCTTCAACCTGAAGCATTTTACATATCTTTTCATCCTTTAGTTCCTTGAGCAAACAATGGAAACAGTGCTTTCTAAACTATTACAAGCACAGTCAATTTCAATGGTCGTTTATTTGGCCAACTGTTAAGGAGTGAATCTTTCTCTCCGAATGCATCCAACATTCGATCTGGGATCAATTGCGACTTGGCAAGATCCCCAAGGGTTTGTTTGTTCACCCTTTTGTCCTTGGGTTAGGGCCATACCCTGCTAACCCAACTTAACCAATACCTTAGGTTTTATTAATAGTAAACCCTGGCGACCATGTCGCTTCAATTTATTGATTGGTCATTTGCTTCCAGGCAAATACCTAACTCCCCTTTTTCTTAGCAACTATTCCCCAAGAAAGGTGATGTAACAGGATGATTACTCATCCTCTTGTAAGTTAAATTTGCGCAATAACTTGCCAACCTCATTTCAAGAAATGACAAAACTCTCTTGTGAACAAATCACAAGTCTATGCAATGTTACATGTGTTGCATCTATTCCACGGGATCATTTCACCCATTGAATGGCGTTTTCTGGACACGGAATTATCTTCAGACGAGAAGCAGGGTTTAGGGTGTCTTTTTACCCAACCCATTCCTAATTTCACTAGATCGACAACGTTTGGTCCTAGGGGTTCCAACTCAATTCGAGTTTCATCATTTTGAACGATTGATCCTTAGGGTAGAAACCCTAGATTATTATTTGCATGAGCATCCAATTGACTCAACATTTCGGGAATGTGGGTAGGACCATTGGGTATGAGGGTTTCGACTTAGCAACAAGTGGAAAACTTGGCCGAATCCTTAACGTGCTAAGCCCTAGTTAGTGCTTGGGGTATTTATCGTATCGACTGAACCATGCCCATACGAATCCCTTGCGGGTTAGGTGATTTAGATAATTCAATATGCTTGTCTCGCGACAAGGATGAACCTTTCCTAGAGATAACAAACTAGATCTAAAGGAGAAAAATAGTTGCGACTACCACAATACATGTAAACATGCGATTCACTCTATCTTTCATTGGTAAAGTAAAAATACATGATAAGCTGGATACTAACTTTCTTAGGACCTACTAGGACTTACATCAAATAATCATGTCTACTACCTTGTTATCTACACTTTAGAATCTCATGCTTTGTTTAAACCCTGCAACCTTTCCCAAATGCAACTCTTGATGAATGAATTTTATGCCCGATGAAAGTGCAACATGCAACCCTTTCATAACTACAACGTAGTTAAATGAGGTTATTGTAGGATTAGTGTTGGTATATTCTTTCTTGCAAGCACATGCCACATGCCAATCCATAGATTCATTTTTGATACACCACCATTACTTTTCGGATAACCTCCTACGGGTGTTAACGACTTTTCCCCATGAACCATTACAATAAAGATTTTTCCTAAAATGCGACATATGCTTATTCTTTCCATGTCTAGTCAAAAGTACACTTAATAACTTCAACCTTATAATGATAGGCAGTAGGTGTTCTAGGCTCATCCTTTGAAATGCATGACAAGGCAACATACTACTAAGGTCGTAAGATGGATAGACAATTCACGTTCATCACATTGAAAATGTTAATAACTCCATTTCATGTCATGAAATAATTCTAGTAATCGATCAAATAGACAAATTTTCCTCAATTGCATTTTAATTAGGCTTGGTGAATTTGAACATGCATAGGTGCTTTCTATTCCATGAGAGTTATCATACCTAATGCATTACTTTTGCGTAGAATCAAAATCATAAAACCTGGGTCTGTGGGCTCGGGGAGATGTCCACGTGAATGCTAGGGGAAGAACCTCCCGCAGGCACGCCTTGCGACTTCTTGGGGGCCATCGTAGGCGTGATCACAGACTCTGCGGATTACCCTCGCTTCTACGCTTTCTCCGAACAGCCTCAAGATCTACCTTCTCCCTTGTACGTAGGAAATTCCTTCACCGAAAACGCGGTTTTTAAAGCAACTTGGGAAGGCTTGTGGGAATGGGGCTTATGGAAGCCACCCTTAGAAGCTTCTCAAGAAGCCTTGAAAAAAAAACTTCTGTTCTATCCAGAAGACGTGAAGCCCAATGATTGGAGTGAAATCGACGAAATAAAAAGGGGGGGGGATTGCTGGCGATATGGCGGCTGAATGTTGGCGGTGGCCTGGCGGACTGTGGTGGCGATCTCCTTGGCTGCAACGGTGGTCACTCTCCCTTCTCTCCCTTCGATCGTCCTTTCCCTCACGCCCAGGAGGTTCTGGATCTCTTTTTTTTTGTGCCTTTGATCCTCCTCCCTTCCAATTCGTGCCACAGGGAGGGTCACGTGTGGTGGGGGGATGAAGGTGGGAAGCAACGACAAGTTTCGTCCTCTTCCTCTGATCACGCAGCACTGCAGCCTCCACTGATTCGCCCCTTCTCTCCACGCAGCTTTTTTTTTCTTTCTCACCGCGACCTCAACATGGCGTCCCCTCCTTTTCTCTTTTTTTTTTAGCCTTCCCCTTACTCCCTGGGGAGGGGGTTTTTATAGGCCAAGGGGGGGAGAGGTGAGCTCCACCACGTGGCCACTGCATGGCTTCCCCCCCTCCTCATGCAGCCCACGACTCCACCAAGCCATCCTCCCACACTCCCTCTCCTCCAGCCGTGTATCGGCTGTGGGAAAGGGATAAATAAAAAAAATTTGCTTTAATAATATCTATTTTGCCCCTCCCAAGAGGGTGTTTACGCGTGAATTTCGGATTTGAACCCTCGGCTTGCTTTGCCAATGCGGATGGTCTCGATTTCTCACGTGCAGGTTACACATTATACTGCCGGTAAATCCAATATGTGAGATAACCTTTGCACAAGGTTTACGCAGTGTGCGGGAAGTCAATATTCACGGGTGGGAATATTACATTCTCTCCCCCTTAGAAGAATCGAGATGTCCTCATCTCGAGATAAACTGGGGATATTGAAGATTGAGAGAGCTTTCATCCATCCAGGTAGCATCCTCTTCGGGATAATCTTTCCACTGGACGAGGCATTCTTTCAAGGTTCTAGATCTTAACTGTCTCTCCCTGACATCTAAAATCTTTTCCGGTCTTAGTTCAAGGACTCCTTGACTAGGCATTACAATTTGTTGGTCATCAAGTACATGATTAGGGTTGGGTACATATTTTTTTAAGAGACTAATATGGAATACATTGTGAACTTTTAGGTTATCCGGAAGTTGCAATTTATAAGCATTGGGTCCCAGGCATTTGAGGATTTTATACGGCCCACAATACCTTGGACTTAGCTTCTTGCATTCTCCTAGAGATAAAGAACTCCTTTTAGGGCGTACATGAATGAAGACCATGTCTCCTTCTCCGAAGATCCTCTCTTGGCGTTTCAAATCCGCATATGCCTTTTGTCTATCTTTGGCTGCTTGTATGTCTTGTCTTATTGACCTTATTTGGTCATCCATGTCCTCCAACATTTGTCTTGAAGCTTCAACTCTTAGGGTTGGATCAGAAAAGTTTAGGGGACTTCGACAATCATGACCATACAATGCCTGGAAAGGGGTCATTTGAATGCTCTGCTGGTAAGAAGCATTGTAGGCAAATTCCACTAATGGCAAGTATTGAATCCACCTCTTCGGCTCTCGACAGCAGTATGCCCTAAGCATATCCTAAATGATTTGATTCACTCGCTCTGTTTGTCCATCCGTTTGGGGATGGTAGGCAGTGCTAAAACAGAGTTGAGTTCCAATAGCTTCAAAGATAGCTCTCCAGAAGTGTGAAGTGAAGAGAGAATCTCGATCGCTAATGATCCTTCTAGGTAACCCATGTAGCTTGAATATCTCCTTGATAAACACCCTTGCAATGTCGGAGGCTTTATAGTTTGTCTTTACTGGAATCAGGTGTGCAACCTTAGTAAGCATGTCAACTACAACCATAATGGAGTTGTATCCTCCTTGGACTTGGGGTAAGCCCACCACAAAATCCATACTGATGAATTCCCATTTCATTTGGGGAATGTCAAGTGGTTGCAATTTCCCTGGCATCATGACATGTTCAGCCTTGATACGTTGGCAAGACAAACATTCAGTGACATATTTGAGAACGTCACCTTTGAGCCTCTCCCAATGGTAGCTCTTCCTAACTGCATTAAGAGTTTTTGCATAGCCAGGATGTCTTGCGAAAGGGGAATCATGAGCTTCAAATAATATCTTCTGCTTAAGTGACTGGCTTGTTGGTATACACAGCCTTGTTCTGTAGTAGATAAGTCCATTATCAATGGAAAATTCCTAATACTTAGCTTGTGACTTCAGACTCTGCTCCTTGGTAGATATTTCTTTTATCATGGTTTGGTAGGCCAAATCATGGCATGCTTCCTCTCTAGCTAGTTCGAGTATAGGGTTGCTTGGCATAGATACCTTTGTAGCCAGAGATCTGGCCGTTGATGGATTCTGCAAGATTAGGGAATTTAGGAATGCCTTGCGACTGAGTGCATCGGCAACTACATTCTCTTTCCCTGGTCGATACTTGATTTCAAAATCATATTCGTCCAATACTTCAATCCATCGACGTTGCCTCATGTTCAGCTCGTTCTGGGTAAAAATCCATTTGAGACTCTTATGATCGGTTACTAGAGTAAACTTGTTACCCAACAGGTAGTGTCTCCAAAGCTTTAGAGCATGGATGACAGCTAATAACTCCAGATCATGCGTGGCATAATTCTTTTCATGACTCTTTAATTTCCTTGAAGAATACGCTACTGGATGACCTTCCTGCATAAGTACACACCCCAAGGCAAGAATGCTGGCATCGGTTACTACCTCGAACTCCTTCTTGAGGTCAGGAAGTTTTAGAATAGGTGCTGATACCAAACATTGCTTCAATTGGTCGAAGCTATTTTGTTCAGGAGTTGACCATGTAATAGAAGTCTGCCTCTTTAGTAAGTCGGTAAGAGTTGCTGCAATCAAAGCATAGTTTTTGATAAAGACCCTATACCATCCTGTCAAGCCAAGAAAACTACGTATTTCTTTGACGGATACTGGTATTGGCCATTCAAGCACATCTCTGACTTTGGCTGGATCTACTGATATTCCTTCTGATGATATTATGAATCCCAGATATTCAATCTGACGTTTGAAGAATGCACACTTCTTCATTTTTGCATACAGCTTATGAGACCTCATTGTCTCAAGGACAATCCGAAGTTGAGGTTCATGATCTTCTTCCTGTTTAGAATAAACTAAAGTGTCATCGAAGAAGACAAGCACGAAATCATCAAGATATGGTCTAAAAATATCCTGCATTAATCTATTGAAGGTGGCAGGTGCATCTGTAAGCCCGAATGACATAACCAAGAACTCAAAGTGCCCATATCTTGTATTGAAGCCCGTTTTTGGAATATCTTCATCCTTGATCCTTATTTGATAGTAACCTGACCTGAGATCAATTTTGGAGAAGATCTTTGCACCTTGAAGGCGATCAAGAAGCTCATCTATTCTAGGAATAGGATACTTATTCTTGACTGTTGATTGATTCAACCCACGGTAATCAATACATAGTCGAAGTGTCCCATCTTTCTTTTTCTGGAATAGTACTGGAGCTCCCCATGGTGAGTTGCTAGGCCGGATGTAACCCTGATCTAACAGTTGCTTGAGTTGTTCCTTCAACTCAATAGCTTCCGGTATGGACATTCTATAAGGTCTCTTTGCAATTGGCGCAACTCCAGGCATTAGCCTTATTTCATGATCAACTTCTCTTGGAGGTGGAAGTTCAGTTAATTCCTCAGGGAATACGTCAGCGTATTCCTTTAGCCAAGAGGGTCCCTCATGAGACTCTTGCCTTTGATCTAATTTGTTGAGTTTGATCAGGTAAACAGGTAATCCTTTTCTAACCCCTTTTATGATTCGCGATACTTTGGCTAACTGGATTCTTGGCACTCCCGCCTCACCTTGAGTTGTAACAAACTCTCTTTCAGAGTTTCGAAAGGAAACTTGACCCTTTCCACAGTGGATGTGGGCGTCATTAGGCTTAAGCCAATCCATCCCGAGTAGACACTCATGGATACCTAAATTCATGACTCTGAATTTGACTGAGGTTTTCTTTCCTCCCAGAAAGAACTCTTCCTTAGCAGTTTGCCTGATACAAGTTACCTCACGACCGTTTGCCAATTCCACAAGTAGGGTAGGTGCTTCTACTGTGGCTATTCCTAATCTTTTAGCACACGCTGGTGAGATAAAGGAATGCGTACTGCCACAATCAATCAAGGTTTTGAAGCCTTTACCTTGATAGTCCGACGGTGTTTGAATCACCGAGAACTGGCGATTCGAGCCCTTCTTGTGTAAAGCGGCATGGACTGTCGCTCTTTCGAATTCTGCTTCCATAGTCGGATCTTCCTCTTCTTCTGCTTCACATCTTTGCCTATTGGTAATGCAGGCAGTTCTTCCTCTTCCACGGGTGGCGGCTCCTTGACCGCGGCCTGCACCTTGACGGTGTCCCTCGCTGAGCTTGGGACATTGCCTTTTGAAGTGACCGAGTTCGTTGCAGTGGAAACATCGGAGGTTTCGACCATTACTGTGAGTAGGAACAAAGTTGTTGACGTTATTTGTCCTTGCTTTCTTCCTTTGTCCCTGATTGAGACCTTGAACTCTCTTCACTTGGGGTCTGAATGCTCCTCTGTTCGGGTCGCTATAAGACCAATTCTTAATACCCCTTGGTTTAGCTTGCACTTCCTGAATTATAGGTGCCGCTTGAATGAGTGCATCCTGAAGATCTGATGGTCGCATAGATTCGAGACGAGTATTTACAGGTGGATTTAAGCCTGCGTAAAATTTGGACACCTGCTGCGTCGTGTCCATTTATGGTGCATACTTTAAGAGTGAGACAAATTTAGAGTAGTATGCGTCAAGGGTGAGTCCTAACTGTTTTAGCTCATAGAACTCATTCATTTTCTGTGTACGATATGCAGGTGGCAAATATCTCCCCTGCACGGCTTGCTTTAACTTTTCCCAGGTAACGGACCCCTCTGAAGTCCCTTGATCCCTGCACCATTGTTTCCACCATAGTCTAGCTTCACCGGTGAGTTTTAATTTGGCGAGCATGGCCTGATTGGTAGGTGCAGTACCAGCTACTTCAAAGTAATCCTCCATAGATTCAATCCAAATTTCAGCATCAGACTGGACGAATCTGCCTCTCCCGTCAAACTCGGGTGGCTTTATCTGTTTGAGGAGGAACTTCTTCTCCTGGATCACAGCGGTACTTGATGTAGGGGGCGAATTTGGAACCTGTACCTGGGGTTGTGCCTGGGTAAAAGTTTTCTTAATGTTATTGTATGATAATTGACATTAGCTTATCTTTAGTTCAACTATCTCGTAAATCATGAAGCTACTTAACTTTTTGTAACAACCCTGATGCACAATCGGATATTGATAAAAGAAGTCCTTATTTATATTTACATGGGCGTAGCCTTATACAACATCTCGTGATGATAATCCAATCATTACATTTAGTTTGGGGAGAACAACGTTGTATTGCATTTGTCTACAGGAACTGTGTAATAGTAGGGTTTTGGGTCATGGATCTTTAGGAATCGATACTTCATTGGAAGTTCAGGATATCCTTTCCGCTGGAATCCGTACTTTCCATGGCGGCCCAACACCTTAATCCTGTCGGCTGGGATTACACGGGTTACTTCCTCATATACATATGAGTTCAATTCAACCCTCCGACCTTGAATATGCAAAGTCGAATTTACGTGAGCTTCCACAAAAATGAACAGCTTCACGACTTTCAAGTCTTCCAACCACTTGATCCTCTTTAGGTTGGTTTGTAGATAAGCGAACCGGTGGGCAGCTATGTAGTAGATTCCTGAAGACCCAGTCCATCTTCGTTCTATATATAAAGGTGATGGATTATAAATCTGCTCCAGGATGTTCATCATTTCAACTCTCTGCCTATAATGCGGAGAATGCATTGCAGTCATAAACATGATCCGGAACACCAAAAACTTGTTCCACGCTTCATAGTTCTGCAAGTCAGTATTGAAGATGAGGAAATGTTTGGACAGTAACAATTTCTTTACTTCATTTTATTGAGATCTCACGAAAACAATTCCGTTGCTGGTCGGCTCTGATACCAACTATAACGTGTCCACTAGAATCATCTAGGACACGTCTTGGCAGTCCATCGAAAAGGATGTCTAGAAAACTCCACCCGGCACTCCCATGGAATGTTACGGGTTTTGCAATCTAGGTCTTCCCGCGTCTGCCACGTAGCGGAAGTATCCTGGCCGTTTCCCACTTAGGATCGACCGGAATTAGGGTTTTCCTGTTTGGTCATTAGCTAACAACAACTAGCGTCAGACCTGATCGAACTACTTTACGCAGAAACGCCAGGTCTGAAGCGGATTCATGCTGCACTTGGTTCAAGGAGAATGGGAAACGAGAGGGATGCAAGGCTCAACCTCTCTGCCTTAAGGCATAGTCCCATTCCGTTCCCCTAAAACAACGTAAATCGGGTAACACGTAACTCTAGGTTATCGCTCTCATTATTCCCTTTGATAATGATGATAATCCCGCTGTTCTTCGAGATTCTTGAGAAAAGTTCCCGGCTAACCGGGACCACCCAACCGTAGGACGGACCCATGGCCCATCCTCCGTACTTTCCTCGGTTTGTTTTAGTTATGTAATTATCTAACACATTAATTTGACATATAACAATCAGCTTCTTTAATTAACCCTGTTAAGCACTGGTTCCTTCACGTAATCTTATCACGTGACATAGAAAAACAATATCAAACAACTTCTTTATTATCATTTCATCCTTTTATCTTTGAAATACAAGGAGTTCCGCCCGTAGGCTTGTCCATAATCCACCCGAAGGCTTATCCAGTAATCTGCTAGGGATCACTATTCCAAGCTTCTGCCCGTTGACTAGTATGCGGGCCTCGAGATCCAATCCCGAGTCACGTTAGCCTCTTGTGCAGGACCCGGAAGGCGAGGGATTTACGGCCAGAGCCCCCCCTGGCACCCAAGCGTCCTCCTGCTCCAAGTAGAGCTCAACGGAAAGACCTCTCGCGGCGGGTTCGGTCCACGTTCCCGGCGCGGTCAACAACCCCCTTGGTTAGGGTCAGGCAGGCAGTCGGGGGTAACTGAAGCTGCCACTCCCTTCAGGCCTTCAACCTGAAGCATTTTACATATCTTTTCATCCTTTAGTTCCTTGAGCAAACAATGCAAACAGTGCTTTCTAAACTATTACAAGCACAGTCAATTTCAGTGGTCGTTTATTTGGCCAACTGTTAACGAGTGAATCTTTCTCTCTGAATGCATCCAGCATTCGATCTGGGATCAATTGCGACTTGGCAAGATCCCCAAGGGTTTGTTTGTTCACCCTTTTGTCCTTGGGTTAGGGCCATACCCTGCTAACCCAACTTAACCAATACCTTAGGTTTTATTAATAGTAAACCCTGGCGACCATGTCGCTTCAATTTATTGATTGGTCATTTGCTTCCAGGCAAATACCTAACTCCCCTTTTTCTTAGCAACTATTCCCCAAGAAAGGTGATGTAACAGGATGATTACTCATCCTCTTGTAAGTTAAATTTTCGCAATAACTTGCCAACCTCATTTCAAGAAATGACAAAACTCTCTTGTGAACAAATCACAAGTCTATGCGATGTTACATGTGTTGCATCTATTCCACGGGATCATTTCACCCATTTAATGGCGTTTTCTGGACACGGAATTATCTTCAGACAAGAAGCAGGGTTTAGGGTGTCTTTTTACCCAACCCATTCCTAATTTCACTAGATCGACAACGTTTGGTCCTAGGGGTTCCAACTCAATTCGAGTTTCATCATTTTGAACGATTGATCCTTAGGGTAGAAACCCTAGATTATTATTTGCATGAGCATCCAATTGACTCAACATTTCGGGAATGTGGGTAGGACCATTGGGTATGAGGGTTTCGACTTAGCAACAAGTGGAAAACTTGGCCGAATCCTTAACGTGCTAAGCCCTAGTTAGTGCTTGGGGTATTTATCGTATCGACTGAACCATGCCCATACGAATCCCTTGCGGGTTAGGTGATTTAGATAATTCAATATGCTTGTCTCGCGACAAGGATGAACCTTTCCTAGAGATAACAAACTAGATCTAAAGGAGAAAAATAGTTGCGACTACCACAATACATGTAAACATGCGATTCACTCTATCTTTCATTGGTAAAGTAAAAATACATGATAAGCTGGATACTAACTTTCTTAGGACCTACTAGGACTTACATCAAATAATCATGTCTACTACCTTGTTATCTACACTTTAGAATCTCATGCTTTGTTTAAACCCTGCAACGTTTCCCAAATGCAACTCTTGATGAATGAATTTTATGCCCGATGAAAGTGCAACATGCAACCCTTTCATAACTACAACGTAGTTAAATGAGGTTATTGTAGGATTAGTGTTGGTATATTCTTTCTTGCAAGCACATGCCACATGCCAATCCATAGATTCATTTTTGATACACCACCATTACTTTTCGGATAACCTCCTACGGGTGTTAACGACTTTTCCCCATGAACCATTACAATAAAGATTTTTCCTAAAATGCGACATATGCTTATTCTTTCCATGTCTAGTCAAAAGTACACTTAATAACTTCAACCTTATAATGATAGGCAGTAGGTGTTCTAGGCTCATCCTTTGAAATGCATGACAAGGCAACATACTACTAAGGTCGTAAGATGGATAGACAATTCACGTTCATCACATTGAAAATGTTAATAACTCCATTTCATGTCATGAAATAATTCTAGTAATCGATCAAATAGACAAATTTTCCTCAATTGCATTTTAATTAGGCTTGGTGAATTTGAACATGCATAGGTGCTTTCTATTCCGTGAGAGTTATCATACCTAATGCATTACTTTTGCGTAGAATCAAAATCATAAAACCTGGGTCTATGGGCTCGGGGAGATGTCCACGTGAATGCTAGGGGAAGAACCTCCCGGAGGCACGCCTTGCGACTTCTTGGGGGCCATCGTAGGCGTGATCACAAACTCTGCGGATTACCCTCGCTTCTACGCTTTCTCCGAACAGCCTCAAGATCTACCTTCTCCCTTGTACGTAGGAAATTCCTTCACCGAAAACGCGGTTTTTAAAGCAACTTGGGAAGGCTTGTGGGAATGGGGCTTATGGAAGCCACCCTTAGAAGCTTCTCAAGAAGCCTTGAAAAAAAACTTCTGTTCTATCCAGAAGACGTGAAGCCCAATGATTGGAGTGAAATCGACGAAATAAAAAGGGGGGGGGATTGCTGGCGATATGGCGGCTGAATGTTGGCGGTGGCCTGGCGGACTGTGGTGGCGATCTCCTTGGCTGCAACGGTGGTCACTCTCCCTTCTCTCCCTTCGATCGTCCTTTCCCTCACGCCCAGAAGGTTCTGGATCTCTTTTTTTTTGTGCCTTTGATCCTCCTCCCTTCCAATTCGTGCCACAGGGAGGGTCACGTGTGGTGGGGGGATGAAGGTGGGAAGCAACGACAAGTTTCGTCCTCTTCCTCTGATCACGCAGCACTGCAGCCTCCACTGATTCGCCCCTTCTCTCCACGCAGCTTTTTTTTTCTTTCTCACCGCGACCTCAACATGGCGTCCCCTCCTTTTCTCTTTTTTTTTTAGCCTCCCCCTTACTCCCTGGGGAGGGGGTTTTTATAGGCCAAGGGGGGGAGAGGTGAGCTCCACCACGTGGCCACTGCATGGCTTCCCCCCCTCCTCATGCAGCCCACGACTCCACCAAGCCATCCTCCCACACTCCCTCTCCTCCAGCCGTGTATCGGCTGGGGGAAAGGGATAAATAAAAAAAAATTGCTTTAATAATATCTATTTTGCCCCTCCCAAGAGGGTGTTTACGCGTGAATTTCGGATTTGAACCCTCGGCTTGCTTTGCCAATGCGGATGGTCTCGATTTCTCACGTGCAGGTTACACATTATACTGCCGGTAAATCCAATATGTGAGATAACCTTTGCACAAGGTTTACGCAGTGTGCGGGAAGTCAATATTCACGGGTGGGAATATTACACTATATTCGTGTTTACGTGTGCGTCTATATTAGCGTCTATTTGCGCGTCTATGTTCGCATCTATAATCGCGTCTATATGAACAATAGACGCGCATATACACGCAAAAATAGATGCACACATCAAAATTCAAACCATACTTAAATCATTTCTTTTCAAACTGTGTCTTTCCTTTCCTACGTTTTTTGCGGTTCTGAAGCTTGAGTTTACAACATGTAGTCTCTTCATGCCTCACCTCCTCATGACTCACCTCTTCTTTCATTTCAAACACACAAGAAGGGAAAAAGAAAAGCCAAGGAGAGGAAGAAAGAGAGAACAAGAGAGAGGAGAACAAGAAGAAGCAGCAAAGCAAGCATCAAGGGAGGGTAACTTACCAAGGAGAGAAAGAAGGAGAAGGAAGAAGCACCACCACCCACCACACCAAACACCCAAGGTGAGTCTCTCTCTCTCTCTCTCTCTCTCTCTCTCTCTCTCTCTCTCTCTCTCTCTCTCTCTCTCTCTTTGTTTCTCTCTTTCTCTCTCTACTCTGTCTGTGTATTAGGATTTCTGATTCCATTGTATATTGCATTTTGTAAATCATCAATGGCGATCATCGGGCTAAAATCATCCGACTTAGCGCGTCTACTATCACGTCTACATTTCAGTGTAGACGTAGGTATAGACGCGAAAAAATATTTCCTCTCATTGCATCTGAGGGTGCGTCTTAGAGCGCATGTGCTGGCACATGTGCAGGTCAATCTACACACGATGATAGACACATGTTAGATGCGAATATAGACGCGTTGAACAGAAGGTTGACTTTAGGATCGCGTCTGAGAGCGCGTCTAACCTGCAATTTAGACACGGTTATACACGCGCCAGCTCTCCCAGCTCTGATAAAATACAATATATTTTTGCAATGATGAATGTGACCAATCCCATGTTTGTGTTTATCAGTTTTCTTGTTTATGAGAAGTATTAGCACTTAATTTTTACGCTCAATGTCTAAAGAAAGCTCTTTGAAAATGTAGGTAATATATGATTTTTTGTATGCAAACAAATTTGTCTTTTTCCTGTGTTTTTTTTGCAGATGTCGTATCATGGTTCATCTAGCAATGACCCGAATTTGGATCGCATGAATGATACATTGGCCTCGTTTGGTAGGGGGGTCAATGGATTTTTTGGGGGTTTTCCTAGTAGGAAAGACTTCATGGGAGAGATGACCAGACACCTTGGCCGCTCTCCCACAGCGGACGAGGTGTTCAGTGTCATGTCTGGAACGCCTCTAACGTCTTTGCCTAGCACTACTTTCCAAACTCCACATGCAGGTACTCCACATGCAGCACCTCTACGTGCATCGGATGAAGCACGTGCATTTGCAAAAGCACGTGTAGTCGACAAAGAGGGAGGAGGGAGAGTCGAGGGGGAGAACGAGGCTTGTGTTGAGGTGGGAGGGTCGAGGGAGTTTCATTGCCTTCAAAAATCAGAAAAGCGGCTTGTGGCAGGAGGTGTCGAGGGTAGTCCATAGGAGGTACCCAAATCCTGAGGGTTAGTGATTCTCGGATGATTGGGGACGCACAAAAGTGAGGGATATGCTTCACAACAAAAGATCCCACATCATGACACGCGCCAAGGACTCACTGCGGAGGCACGAGGAGGGGCGTGGAGCCTATAGCCAACCACCTATGTGCCACTGCATAGAGTGGAAGAAAGCCAAGAAGAAAGCAGCAGAGAAAGTGAAGAGTTGCCAGCATGCAGAGGCGCGACGGATCCAAATGGAAACCATGGGATCGTTGCATTACGGATTGGGCGGCAGAGAGTCGTGGGAGGCAGAGTTTGTAAGTATATTTTGATTTCTAGTTTTTTAAAAATTATATTTCTTTCAATTCTTTATATAATTTGTTCTAATATATTGTGACTCATGATTGTTTGTTTATATCATAATTGTTTTGCAGACTACTATCGTTGGTAGGATACCTACTCCTAGAGAGGTAGGTTACCATCGAGGCCATAACCGCACAGCCACGTGGCTTCACTTCTATGCGGAGGGTCTCATCACTGAGGACCAACACAACCAGGCCATGAGGATTCGACAGCCAGAGGATGTATGTTTTTCTTACTTTCCTATTAAAAGTATAGCTAATTATAACTTTTTCTCCACCATGTCTATGTAAGCAACCTTGATCTTTTGTGTGTGTAGGCGAACCCGGATATGGAGCATAGCGAGGAGGGGGATAGCGATGCTAGTAGCCATGGTGGTACTAGTAAAGATGTTTCTTCTTCAGATTCGTAGAGGAGCACCATACCTCCTCTATGGCCTTGTTTTCTTGTATATGTATGAACCATCTTTGAGCCTACTGCTTGCGGCCACTCTTTAGGTCGCAAGCACTTAAACTTCCCATGTAAATGCTTTTGATCTATAATGAATACATGGACTTTTATTTTCAATTCTCGTGCTTTTAGATCCATTGTCTTTTTCCCAAATGCACAATCTGATGTATAGGAGGCGGAAAAAAAAAACTAGAGATTGCAACCACATGCTCTCTAGTTTTTTTTTTCCAATTCTGTTTTGCGTGTCTATCCGCGCGTCTAAATTGCAAAAATGCGCGTTTATATGCGCGTCTACACTGTAAAGTACGCGCGCTTCATAATTCAAATTTAAAAAAAAAATTAAATATTTTTTAATGATATTTTTGGTTTTCCGTTCACGTCTACGAGTGCTTGTAAAAGCGCGTCTATAAGCGTGTCTATATGCCCGTCTAACTGCCACATAGAAGCGCTAATAGACACGCAAAATGAATTAAATAAATAGCAATTTTGGTTTATTATGCGCATGTATTCACGCATGTATATGTGTGTCTATTGCACGTCTATTTTTGCGTGTAAATTCATTTATACATGCGATTATAGACGCGACATGGTAGACGCGCAAATAGAGGGGCGAATAGATGAGCCCGTAAGATTTTCTCTATATTCAAAAATCGCATCTAAAAGTGCGTCTATGAGGCCTTTTTGTTGTAGTGAATTATCCATGTGTCAACTTAGGAGGGAGAGTATTGTCATTAAATCCCTAATAATTGGGGGACACCCTCTATTGAATGAACTTTTTGGAGAGGGAGGAGTACCATCATTAATGTTGAAATTGCATTTCACAGCGGATAAAAATTTGGATAAAAATTTAGTAAGAAATAGAGAACATATAATAAATACGATATGAGTAGAAGCTACTTTAAATTTCAAAGGAATTGATACAAATATGGCTTTGTCTATCCATGTGCTTCCACTTGAATCTTAGATGGCAATCCAAATAGATGATAGGTGAAGAGCTTAAGGATAGCTACTAGTAAAACTCTAACTAGGTGAAACATAGATTGATGCCTTTGGAGGGGTCTTCCTTTTATAGCCTAGGAAGGCAGTCCGATCAAGCTATCCGACCATATTATGAAACTTTCCTAATAATTCTAGGAATATTCCCTTTACCATTGTATCCCAAAACAGGGGTCCTTGATAACTCCCATACCTTGCAACTTGATGCATTATGCCTCAAGTTGCTATGAACATACTACTCTATCTAACCCAAAGGATAGATCCATGAATGTCACTTTCTTTGCCATCCAATCAAATAGACCTCATCTAATATACAACTCAAGACCCACCAATGTTTGTGCTCACACATGCCTTCTCCTCATAATGGGGGCCTTACAACCTAGAGCACTATGGATCATTGGTAGTGCCTTATAAGAGTGGGGCATTGAAATATCTAACATCTCCCCTCAACGTCCATGTCAACTATATCCTTGGTCCAATGACATGTCTTTGAAGATGAATTCGAAGGAGATCCTTTGTAAGAGCTTTGATGATGATATCTACTCCATTCTCCTTTTCTAGATAATAGACCACATCTCTACTATCCCATCCTTGATCAAGTTACACACACTCTCCTCCTTGAGGTCTCCATTCAAGAATGTGAATTTAACATCCATTTGATAAATTGATCACTTCTTATAAGTGGCATTCTAGTAGTTGGGCCAAACAATTCTTGAAAATCAAATCCCTTAACTTGTGAAAATCCTTATGCAAATAATCTAGATTTGTACTTTTTAAAGCTTCCATTACGCTTGTACTATACCTCGATCATAGTCAGTCATGATGTGGTGTTTAAGGAGCAGTCACACACAGTGGAGGAGGAGAATATAAGATCTTCCACTTTATCATCCAATGAAGAATTGGTCCACTATGAACCTATCCCAAGAGCTATCCCTATCCTCAAGGAGGAGGAAGCATCATCTTTGGATGATAAGGAAAAAGTTCGCCAAATTGCAATCACGCTAGAGAAAAAGTGATTGCAACAATGGGGGAAGAAGCTCTATGATTGCAGTAATCCTATGCCTACGATAAGTAAGGAAAAGGAAAATGGACCAAGGAGGTCTCTAAGAATAGAGGAGTAAAGAAAGGCTTCCGGTCACATTGTCAATATGGCCTTGGTGGATGTGATTATGAGAGAAGTAAAGAAGCAAGAAGACTTGAAAGAAGCACTTGCGGATCCAGCATGGAGAGCACCTATGCAAGTTGAGTATGATAACATCATGAAGAATGATACTTGGGAGCTCATTGATTTGTGAGAAAAGAAGATGATTATTGGCATCAAGTGGTTTGCCTCTTGGTCACATAATTTGTAAGCATTTTGCTCATCATTATAATCCAAGAAGATACATTTTTTGCTTTTTTGATTTAATTTGTTTCTCTTATCCTTTGAAACATGTGCATAATATTCGCATCAAGAAGCTCTAAAATATGATACAAATTGTTTCTTACTAGAATAGACCTCGTGAGGAGTTTTTTCCTTAAGAGACTTTGTGTAACTTGGATTGAGAATGTAACACAATATTAGTGAGTTTGGGAATCTCCCAATTCCCATTTTTTGAATACTAAAAAGATGGCATCCGGATAAAATGCCCATAAGTTTCTCAAAACCATATGATGTGACCTATGGAAATGCCTTTCTTTGTTGCTTTCCCATCATGCAAGCTGCACATGATTCCTTCATTTCAATTACCACACGTAGATGAGAAATCATATTTTGCTTATGAATCTCCTTTAACACTGCAAAACCAATACGACCAAATCTTTCATGCCAATGTTTGCTTGTTCCAACACCATAAGTGGTTATAAGAGCACTTAGAACATGTAGGTTGTTCCTTCTTTCTCCTTTGTCGATCACTATATCGATAATTTTTGCATCTATCTTAGTAACCTCATCTTCGATCAGTTATAGAAGCAATTGATAGCAAATTTCTCTTAATCAGTCAAAAATACACCATATTTGAAAGCATTTTGAGTTCACCATTTGCAACAACAAAGGAGATAATACATTTTCTCTCAGTAGGGTATTTTGCATCATTCCCAATTGTGAAAGTGATGGGTTCTTACATAGGCTTAGTAGATTCATATGGTCACCATGAATAACTCCAACTCTGCTTCAGTCGGATTGACTATCTCCTTCCCTTTAGTCTTGACAGTGCCATCCTTTTCATATTTTCCTTCTTGACACAACAATCTACAATTTCATGTCTTCTTGTCTTGTAATAGATGCAATCTCCTTGAAACTTTTTCTTACCACCTTTATTGTTTTTTTCACGAGTGGTAGAGGAACCACCTTTGCCTCTTGAGACTTTCTCTATGTCTCCCTTTTTCCTTTGCATAGTTCTCAATTTGTGAATTGTTTCCTTCTCTTTATCAAATACACACTCTAAGCTCCAAACATAGTTGTCTTCTCTTTCATCAAATACTAACCCAATAGAGAGCACAGAATGTCAAGTTTTGCAATTTTGACTTGGAGAACAGCTATTGATTGCATAGAGTATAGGGTTTCATTGAGATATGAAGAGGTTATTTTGAGTACTATTTGCAAAATCTATTGCCTCCGATATGAAAATTCTAGGGGTTGCAAGCATTCATAGAGAATCAAGGTGGAGCAGACAAGGTCAATATGTCTCGAAGATGGGATCATAAAGGGCATGCATACTCGAGGAGTCCACCTTATAGAACATGTAAGATACTACAAGAGTTCAAAATAAAGGGTATTATATTTAGCAAAATGGGATTATATTTACAAAATCGTTTTTTTAAATTACATATTGAAAAGAATCCGTAAGTTTAGTAAAGTAAAAGGGGTTACTTTAAGGTCTTATAGCATGTAAAGAAAATGTATTTATTAATATCCTTTGAACACGTGTGATATAGATGATTTCTTATACGTGGACCCCTCGAGCATGCACACTACTACCTGATTGATAGCACATTATCAACCACCTACTCTTTCATGCACTCAAATGATTGTACTCACATGTCTAATAGTATTGAGTCAATAAAATATGAGATTGATGACTACATTTATTATACTGCTAGCTATAGCATATCAACTCTAGTGTGCCTTGATATACCCTCAAATGATAACAAATATGTTGACGAAGTGAAAATTTCAAAAGCTACATACAACGATAGAGGTGTCCACATAGGGCTACATTACAAATATTGAGAAGCTGTGTGTGGGCAGCCAAAGCAAGGATATGTCTTTCTACGATAAGTCCATTGTGGCCTTCATTGAGGAGAAAGCTAGGCTAAGTAGATTAAAAATTTTACTAGCACTTTGTGGACCTCCGAAAAAGGTGGATGATTTTCCAATTGAGCATAATGATATGATTACTTTTGAATTTCCAACTACACATATTAAGAAAGAAATGGTAGGCATGGAACATAGGCAAGTATTGAATCCACCTTTTTGGTTCACGACAGCAGTGTGCCCTTAGCATATCCTCAATGACTTGATTGACTTGCTTCATTTGGCCATCAGTTTGGGGATGGTAAGCTGTGCTAAAACAGAGTTGAGTCCCAATAGCTTCAAAGATAGCTCTCCAAAAGTGTGATTTGAAGAGAGAATCGCAATCACTAATGATTCTTCTAGGTAATCCATGTAGCTTGAATATTTCTTTGATAAAAAACCTTGCAATGTCTGAGGCTTTATAGTTTGTCTTTACTGCAATAAGGTGTGCAACCTTAGTCAGCATGTCAACCACAACCATAATGGAGTTGTATCCTCCCTGAACTTGGGGTAGGCCAACAACAAAGTCCATACTAATGAGTTCTCATTTCATTTGGGGAATGTCAAGTGGTTGCAACTTCCGTGGCATCTTGACATGTTTGGCTTTGATACGTTGACAAGACAAGCACTAAGTGACATATTTGAGAACATCACCTTTAAGCCTCTCCCAATGGTAGCTCTTTCTAACTGCATTGAGAGTTTTGGCATAGCCAAGATGTCCTGAGAAAGGGGAATCATGAGCTTCCCACAATATCTTCTGCTTAAGTGACTGGCTTGCTGGTATACATAGCCTCGTTCTATAGTAGGCAAGTCCACTATTGACGGAGAATTCATGATACTTAGCCTGTAGCTTTTGGTTCTGGTCTTTGATAGATATCTCCCTTAGCATCTTTTGATAGGCTGGATCATGGCATGCTTCCTCTCTAGCTAGCTCAAGTATTGGGTTGTTCGGCATAGATACCTTTGTGGCTAGAGATCTAGTTGATAATGGATTTTGCAAGATTAATGAGTTAAGAAATGCCTTGTGACTGAGTGCATCGGCAACTACGTTCTCCTTTCTAGGTCGGTACTTGATTTCAAAATCATACTCCTCCAGCACTTTGATCCACCAATGTTGCCTCATGTTGACCTCATTCTGGGTAAAAATCCACTTGAGACTTTTATGATCAGTCACTAGTCTAAACTTGTTACCCAATAGGTAGTGTCTCCAAAGCTTTAGGGCATGGATGATAGCTAAAAGTTCTAGATCATGGGTAGCATAATTCTTTTCGTGGCTCTTCAGTTTCCTTGAAGAGTATGCTACAGGATGACCTTCCTGCATGAGCACACATCCTAAGGCAAGTGCGCTAGCATCAATTACTACCTGGAACTCCTTACTGAGGTCTAGAAGTTTTAGTATATGTGCTGATACCAAACTTTGCTTCAATTTATCAAAGTTGGTTAGTTCGGGAGTTGACCATGCAATGGATGTTTGCTTCTTCAATAAGTCCGTCAGAGGTGCTGCAATCAAAGCATAATTTTTTATGAAGACCATATACCATCCTGTTAATCCAAGAAAACTGCATTTCTTTGACAGTTGTTGGTATTGGCCATTCTAGCACATCCCTGGCTGGGTCCACTGAGATTTCTTTCGCTGATACGATGAAACCCAGATATTCAATTTGACGTTTGAAGAATGCACACTTTTTCATCTTAGCATACAGCTTATGTGACCTCATTGTCTTAAGGACAATCCGAAGTTGGGTCTCATGATCTTCCTCCTGTTTAGAATAGACTAAAGTGTCGTCGAAGAAGACAAGCACAAAGTCATCAAGATATGGTCTAAAGATATCCTGCATTAACCTGTTGAAGGTGGCAAGTGCATTCGTAAGCCCGAATGACATAACTAGGAACTCAAAGTGTCCATATCTTGTGTTGAAGGCCGTCTTTGGGATATCTTCTTCCTTGATTCTTATCTGATAGTAACCAGACTTGAGATCAATCTTTGAGAAGATCTTCGCACCCTGAAGACGATCAAGAAGCTCATATATTCTAGGGATAGGGTACTTATTCTTGACAGTTGATTGATTCAACCCTCTGTAATCAATACACAGTCGAAGCATTCCATCTTTCTTTTTCTGGAACAGTACTGGAGCTCCCCATGGTGAACTGCTAGGATGGATGTAGCCCTAATCTAACATTTTCTTGAGTTTTTTCTTCAGCTCAATTGCTTCCGGTATGGACATTCTATAAGGTCTCTTTGCAATTGACGCAACTCCTAGCACTAGCTTGATCTCATGATCCACTTCTCTTTGAGGCAGGGGTTCTGGTCCACGTATTCCTTTAGCCAAGAAGATCCTTCACTAGACTCTGCTTCTAATCTAACTTATTGAGCTTAATCAAGTAGACAGGTAGTCCCTTTCTGACTCCCTTTATAATTCAAGATGCTTTGGCCAATTGAATTTTTGGCTTCCCAGCCTCACCTTGAGTTGTGACCAATTTCCCTTCAGGGTTTTGAAAGGAAATTTGGCCCTTTCCACAATGAATGTGGGCGTCATTAGGTTTAAGTCAATCCATTCCAAGTAGACACTCATGGATGCCTAAGTTCATGACTCTGAATTTGATTAAAGTCGTCTTTCCTCCCAGAAGGAATTCCACCTTAGCAGTTTACCTGGTACAAGTAACCTCACAACCATTTGCCAATTTCACAAGCAAGATAGGTGCTTCTACTGTGGCTATTCCTAATCTTTTTGCACAAGCTTGTGAGATAAAGGAATGTGTACTGCCACAATCAATCAAGGTCTTGAAACCTTTACCTTGATAGTCTGACGGTATCTGAATCACCGAGAACTGGTGATTCGGCCCTTTCTTGTGAAGAGCGGCATGGACTGTCACCCTTTCAAACTCTGCTTCCATGGTCGGATCTTCTTTTTCTTCACACATTTGCCTATTGGCAATGCAGATAGTTCTTCCTCTACCTTGGGTAGTGACTCCCTGGCCACGGCCCGTTCCTTGGAAAGGTGCTTGGTGATGTCCTCCTCCAAGCTTGGGACATTGCCTCTTGAAATGACTGGGCTCATTGCAATGGAAACATTGGAAGTTTCGGCTATTTCTTTGAGTAGGGACAAAGTTGTTGACATTATTAGTCCTTGCTTTCTTCCTTTGTCCCTGATTCTGACCTTGGACTCTCTTCATTTGAGGCCTAAATGCTCCTCTGTTCGGGTCATTATAAGACCAAGTTTTGTTACCTCTTGGTCTAGCCTACACCTCTTGAATTATAGGGGCAACTTGAATGAGTGCGTCCTGAAGATCTGATGGGCACATAGATTCGAGACAAATATTCACTGGTGAATTTAAACCAACAAAAAATTTTGACACCTGCTGTGTCATGTCCATCTATGGTGCATACTTAAGAAGTGAGACGAATTTAGAGTAGTATGCATCAAGAGTGAGTTCCAACTATTTTAGCTTGTAGAACTCATTCATTTCTACGTACGATACGCAGGTGGTAAGTATCTTCCCTGCATGGCTTTCTTCAACTTCTCCCAGGTAACGGATCCTTCCGCGATCCCTTGATCTCTGCACCATTGCTTCCACCAAAGCCTGGCTTTGCCGGTGAGCTTCAGCTTGGCGAGCATAGCCTGGTTGGTGGATGCAGTACCGGCTGCTTCAAAGTAATCCTCCATGGATTGAATCCGAATTTCAGCCACTACAAGATATAGACCTTATACCGACGTTTAAAGCGACGAAAATACAAACAACAAAATTTTCCCCCGTCGTCGCAAAAAGCGTTGTTATTGACGACGCCATAGAAACGTCACTATTGGCGTCGTTATATGCGTCGCATTTGCGACGCATATAGCGACACATATAGCGACACAACCAGTAAATTTGCGACGCACATAGCAACGCCAATAGCGACGCGAGCAGTAAATTTGCGACGCAAATAGTGATAGTAACAGGGAAAAAAAATTTTGTGGCAGGGTAGCAAGCTGCCCTACCACATATAGCACTGTGTGTTGTATGAGAGCCATACAAAATATTTTCTGCACTACTGTATACAAAGCGCTTGCAAACAAAAACAATGTATACTGAAATCATAAAACTGATACATGAAATAAATACATGATTGCATAAAATGCGATTGGTACAATCATGAAAGGATATCACTAATACATAGAAAATGTCTACATAGATCAGGCGACTAAAAACTAAAGGTGTGTGAGCTCCAAGGATCCAAGGGCGAGCTACAAATCCTCGTCCCCCAAAAGCTCGTCCCACCGCAAAGGAGCATCAAACGGATTCTACAGAAAAAGAAACAACACATCAATCCACCATACAATAATGCATTCAAATATCTCATGGTAACTACGGACAAGAAAGATGAGTGACTTACAGGGCCGCCGCGTCTATACAATCAGTCGATCAATGCATTGAGACCGTGCCTCTCTGCATATCGAGTCTCAAGGCCTTGCGGATCTCAATTTGTAATGGAGTGCTGCAATGAAAACAAAATGCTAACTGTTAGAAACATGATTGTCAGTACAAAGAATATTTCAAAAAAACAAACAACCAAAACAAAAGAGAAACTTACAAAGTCCTCCAAATATGTCCTATGGCCGCCACTCCCAAGATGATGGACCACTCCGGCCTCAAGTTATGCCCTCATCGCCTCCCGCTGCTGACTCCAATGTCCTGGTGAATCTGTAGCCTCTTCCCTTAGTCGGCTCCAGTCATCTGCATCTAACCACTTGGTCTTTGCAGCCCCACTCTTGATTGCCTTGGGTGCGTTGGATCGTCTATGTGACATGTATGCACGCATGCAATCTATCATCCAGTCCGTAGAGAATCTATGATCTACTGTGACTGGGACTGGAAACTCCTCGTGCAAGGATGGTACTATGTAGTCCTTGGTCCCCTCCAATATGTTCTTCCAATGATCCAGGACGTTGTGCCGAAAAACTTGTTAACACAACTCTCTCATGCGAGCCATCACCCTCCTTCTCTCATCATTCATGATGATGGATCCTGACCTACTATCAACCAGGTATCCATAACCCCTAGGAGTCTGCCTAAGATGGGTCCTCTCCCATCTCCGTCCATGCTCTTGGGCATATCTAGGAGACCCCTCTACATCCGGTGTACCGACGGGGGTAACCTCTCTCGAAGTGGCACTCAAAGGGGTGCCACCAAAAGGGGTGCCACTTGCTGACGGCTGTGCAAAAGCCGGAGTAACTGGAGTAGACGTCCCCACAGGTGTGACAAATCCTGGAGGTGACGCAGCTCCAGCTGAACGACGAGACGGAGACACCACATCCGTGTCTCCACAGTAGCATCCCCCTGATCCCGATGCAGTCCCTCCCTCTGGCCCAAGTCGTGAGGTTCGACATCGTCTGCTCGAAGCTGAAGCATCTGATCACGCTGTAGCAGATCTAGTAGAGCGCCCTGACGAAGAACGAGACAGCTCCTAGTCTGCCATCTCTCTGAATCTCGCGAGCTAGTCTGGAGACATGCGTGCCATCATTAGCTGAAACTCCTCATCGCTCATCCCTCGACTCATCCTAAAAATGTCACCTGCACAAATAAAAAATGGTGTTAGAATAATCAACTTAAACTATACAAAGCACAGTAATATAAATCATTTTTAAAAAATCCCTCTTAAAATGCATATCTTATGTACCTTTATGGAAGATCTAAACAACGAATTGAGTAATACAATTCTCCAAGAATGAAGTATCCTATGGTCCCATGTTAATCTCCTGACACAACTCTGCATACACTGGAAGGTCAATAGACATGTCACCATAAAAGAATGAGTCTGCCTGGTTCTCAAAAAATTCTTGGACTCCTGTATTTCCATCATTGTTAGCCGATGTGGGCTCCAAGCTTGCGGCGGCCTCCACCCCTTGTAATATCGACCCCTCTATTTGCATATTATCTTCATCTATACCCGGAACATCGCTTTGATCTTATACTCTCCCACTTCGAGGAGTTGAAGGTATAACATACCACCATCGAGGTTGTCGAGGGTTTGAATAGAAGATTACCTGTTCACAAACACCTACAAAGCGAGTTCAAACCATTGTGACATAAACCATGTCGTATTACAATTAGCAAGCAAATGACTCTATGCACCTGTTCACAATAGGCCGGCAACACAAAGGTGTCACGCAAATCCATCCATTTTTTTTCGGAATCTATTTTGAGAAATCCAGATGGACCTCGTCGAACTGTTACCCCAGCTCCTCCAAGTACCACTTTGAACCACTGCACATCGAATAGTATCATGGAGAAGCTACGGTAATTCACCGTAATAATACTTTACAAGTTTCCAAAATACTCCATCTCATCCACAACCGTGTTTAGATCCATTGCTCGTCACCGGCTCTCTTGCTCAAACCTTGCCATGACACCACAGTCCATTGTGGAGCACATTTTGTCAATACGCTCCATGCGAAAATGTCGTCCGCGCGACCACGCTGCACTATATATTTTGTACTGTACATTGAAACACTCAAATTAGATGTCGCATATAAAATTTAGATACGACATATTCTAAATCCCTCATCACCCTTGGACTACATCCCCTCAAGAACTCCCACTCCTCCATTGAGACCTCTGTCCCTTCGCTGGATGCTGCGGTCAAGGCTCCATGCAACCATTGTGTTGACATAAACCGCGGCATCTTCTCCATGCCTTTGGGATATCGAATCGGTCGATGACGCATACTGCATCGGAATTCAGCTCGCGCTTCCTCTCGATCTTGCCTTGCAATCTGGTACTTGGCGAGCCATGTCTCCATGGAGGCATGGTGCAACATACAAAAGTGATTCACCTTCTCTTCCATTGAGGCATCCATTCTTTTTTCTACCCCATTTCCAACCACCACATCTCCAGTCAGTCTATCATCGTCCTTCAGCGTCCATAGCATTTCATTGTCTAGTTCCACCGTTGGTAGCCATTCTGAGATATGCACTAACGCCTCTGACACCAACCAACCTTCCGCCATGCTACCTTCTGGCTGAGCTCGTTGTCGCACAAAGCCTTTTAGGGTTTTCATGAAGTGCTCTAGGAAGAACATCCATCGCGCATGGACAGGTCCAGCAATCTCCACTTCGTCCATAAGTTGCACAAGAAGGTGGACTTGTATCGTGAGCATGCTAGTGGGCAGATATTTCTCAAAGAGACAGACTGTCTCCACTGCTCCCCGCCTCGCGGATTCAATAGAGGACGTCTTAATCTCTTTCTGTGAGATCCATTGCACCAAAGTCGACAACTTATAAATGGCCCCGTAAATTTCTGGAGTAAGGCATCCTGCGATCACGATCGGTAGGAAAAACTACCACAAATGAGAAAGCATTATGAATAATGGCCACTTTTCAAATTACAAAATGCCCACGCTAATTACAATCCATTCTGTTCACAAACCTGACATATCTTATGCCAATCATGGGATTTTAGCCCCGACAATTGGTCATCATTAGAAAATGCGGACCTGAGAGAACGCATCATACCCGTTGGAGTGCGGATAGACTTGATTACTTGCTTCACAATGCACTCTTCTTTGGTGGACACAACCCAAGGAGCGCAAGGAAGCTACACTCCCCCTTCAGCACTCGACTGCAGAGCCAAAGCGCCTCCATCTTACCTACCTCCTTCAAATCCATTCGTGACCCTATAGTGTCTCTCTTTCCTGTGATGTGGTCCCATAGCAAGCTACCCACATTCTTGAAAATATGCATGGGATCCAACAAGTGGTTGACCTGTAAGTGGGTCCAATATGGCAACTCGTAGAAAACTGAGAACCGTCGCATTCCATTTGGATGTGATTCCGGGTTTGCCATTTTCAGCTCGTACTAGCTTGCGGCGTTCATACGTGTTGGAGATCATCTAAGAAAACCTTCCCTGAGTTCATGATCCTCCGGCAAGAAAGCGGCGTGTCCTTGATATACCATCTTCTTCATCGTTCGTGACCTTCGGGAGTCTAACTGTGGCCCACACAATGGATATGCATGATAACCTGAGGTAATCAGACCTGTAAGGCGAGCCACGACCTAGTGAATACTTGATTGAATGAGATAAAATATAGATATTACCAGCGAGAATGGAGGTCTGCTCACCTGAGCACTCTCCCAATCCCGGAAAGTCATGCATCGTCCACATGAGAACGGCTCGAATGTTGACTGACCACCGACCATCGCGCCTGCTCATATCTTGCACAGTGACCCCCTCCTCCCACAAAATCTTAAGCTCATCGACTAATGGACGAAGATACAAGTCAATATTTTTTACTTTGTAGCGGCCCGGGACGAGCAAGCTAAGGATGAGATGTCCTTTCTTCGTAGAAAGCCATGGAGGGATGTTGTAGTTGACAAGCACTATAGGCCACACACTATAAGAAGTCGAGCGCAGACCGAATGGGTTCACACCATCCATGGCGAGACCGAGCCGAAGATTCCTTGGCTCTCGCGCAAAGCCTGGGAAGGTAGAGTCAATGTGATTCCATGCGCGCGAATCCGCTGATATTCGTTGAACTCCATCCGTGGACCTATTCTGCACATGCCACGTTGTCAAGCTTGCCATGCCGGACGTGCGAAACATGTGGTTTATGCGGGGGATGAGTGGAAAGTGTCTGAGAACTTTTTGAGGGATGGTTTGCCCTTGCAAGTCCTGTCGATACCTGTGAGCACCACACTTTGGACATATCTCCATAGTCTCGTATTCATCTTGAAACAGTATGCAGTCGTTGATACATGAATGGATGTTATTGTAGTCCATGCCAAGCTTCCGTAAAACATGTCGTGCATCATCACGAGACTCAGGCATGGTATTTGCAGGTGGTAATATATGATATTTCAATAACCTGAAAAAAATCATAAAACACCTTGAAAAAGCACAAATGTTTGCAATAATACTGTAAAAAATAATAATCAATGAAGCCTATATGCAAGGTACCTGAATAACTCGGTCACACTTGTATCGCTCCAATCGTATTTTGCTTGCACACTTAAGAGTGCAAGCAATGTCTTCAACCGAGATACTCGGCACCCATCATATAATGGTATGGATGCTTCCTCTCTAAGCAGGTCAGATGTCTCAACATCCATGGGAATCAATGCATCGATCATTGCCTCCATCTCAGGCTCCAAGATTGTAGGTAGGTCGGGAAGGTTGTCTATCTCCTCTGGCATTGACGGTATAGATGGGACTTGCGAGTGGTGGATTGGCTCCTACAATCCATCCATCGCACGTCCACGAACTCTTCTAATTGGCCGCAAAGGGTGCACTCCCCCTTGAGTCGACACATCACCCCCCTAGATAGAAAATTTACCAACAAGACCCAATCTTATTGTGTATGGTTTTCAATTAGCTTGCGAGTACAATGCATGATTAATATTAACTTCAAATTACCGTTTGCTGAAAATCTGCAATCGCCTGATCAATGATCTCAGATTGAAACTCGCCAAATCATCGTATGTGTTCTATAGACAATCGGTGTTTTTGTCTAATTGCCAACTTGCATTGAGAGCAAGGACATGGGACACGTTGATTAAGATACGTCTCGCGATCTTGAACAATAAGACCTTCTTCGTTTTCCATCTTATCTAAATTACAGCAAACGAGGCTTAAATGGATAGCTTTATGGAGATGCACGTCAAGTTGCAAGTTGATCATAAATCTTGCATTGTACATAGTAGTTGAGAGATTGATTGATGTTATATCTCGGCCTTATATCATGCTCAAGGATTTGTTTGTCCCGGTAGATAATTATTCGTTATTGTAAAAAACTGCACTAGAGGGCTTTGAGTATAAGTAATCCATTTATGAGCATCATTGAGGATCTCTTAGTCTAATAATAAATCAGTCTCAACAAAAAGCATCTTAGAAATGTGGTTTTTTTGTCCTAGGATCGTGTGTTAAAATTAATGCCATCTATGAAATTTATCAACTATATTAATAAAATTTATTTCAATCAATTCTACTCATAGTCATAAGACCTGAGAGAAAATATCCTATACTCAATTTAAGGGATTCTTCTTCTATAACAATACTTTTGGGTTCATTTTGATGAAGTACCGTAATGACCATTAGCTAGGGTATCATTTTCTTTTAGTCCTTCCATTGACTAGTTGGCATGATTTCTAATTTGTTATGCCTATAAAGTTAATACAAAAACAATGAATTATGCATTTCACAATTAGATCCCCTACTTGTAGATTATGAAGGACATGACCAATTTTAAGCCATCTTAAAGAGTCACCAATGTACATGGCCCATGGCAAAGCACATTGTATACCATTATCGATAAGTCTATTATCGTGCATCTTAAATCTCCTAATTAGACTTTATAAACGGTATGACTAATTCTTAGCCCCCTTAAGGAGTCGATGTAATGGTACCCATAAAAAAAGTAAAGTGGATATCATTACCATAATCATGGATATGCTATCATTCCAATATATGTTATCTTTCTCTTTCTCTCCCTCTCCCTCCCTCTCTTTCTCTTTCTCTCGTATTTCCTCTCCCTCTCACAATATATCTTAACACTCTCCAAAAGCAAAAGGGAGAGGGAGAGAGAGAATGCACTCTCCCTCCCTCTTCCTCTCGCTCTCTTTCTCTTTCTCTCCCTCTCTCGTTTCCTTCCCCTCCCTCTCCCTCTCTTTCTCTCCCTCTCTCTCCCTCTCCCTCTCTTTCTCTCTCATTTCCTCTCCTAAACAAGCAAAAAAGAAAGTGATTCAAACATTAAACAAGCAAAAGGGAGAGGGAGAGAGAGAATGCACTCTCCCTCCCTCTCCCTCTCCCTCTCTTTCTCTCTTTCTCTCTTTCTCTCTCATTTCCTAAACAAGCAAAAAATAAAGTGATTCAAACATTAAACAAGAAAAAGGGAGAGGGAGAGAGAGAATGCACTCTCCTCCCTCTCCCTCTCCCTCTCCCTCTCTTTCTCTTTCTCTCCCTCTCTCATTTCCTTCCCCTCCCTCTCCCTCTCCCTCTCTTTCTCTCTTTCTCTCTCATTTCCTCTCCTAAACAAGCAAAAAATAAAGTGATTTAAACATTAAACAAGCAAAAGGGAGAGGGAGAGAGAGAATGCACTCTCCCTCCCTCTCCCTCTCCCTCTCTCTCTCTTTCTCTTTCTCTCCCTCTCTCTCCCTCTCCCTCTCCCTCTCTTTCTCTCTCATTTCCTCTTCTAAACAAGCAAAAGAGAAAGTGATTTAAACCTTAAACAAGCAAAAGAAAGAGAGAGGGAGACTCACCGATGAGATATGGCGAGTGTGGGGCGGCTCTTCTTTGCGATGAAGGCTCCTCCTCTCCTTCGCGAACAACGGCGGCAACGCCGGCGCCAACAGCAACAAGTCTTCTTCCTCTCCTTCTCTCACGATGGTCGCTCTCTCCCTCGCTCTCGCTCTCAAAACTCAAAAGCCACAAATGCGAAATGAAAACCGCGCTCGGTTTCGGCCGCTTTTTTTCCCTATGGAGCATCGCTAAATAGCGATGCCAATAGCGATACCAATAGCGACGCCACTATCCGCCGTCGCTAATCGGCGTCGCTACTAGCTCAAATCCTTGTAGTAAGCATCCGCTTGGACAATCCTACCTTTCCCGTCAAATTCGAGTGGCTTAATCTGCGTGAGAAGAAACTTCTTCTCCTGGATTACAGCAGTACTTGATGTAGGAGGCGAACTGGGAATCTGTACCTGGGGTTGTGACTGGATAAAGATTTCTTAATGTTATTACTCGTTAAACATTATGATTTATCTTACATCTTCATTTCCGCTATCAACCAAGAAATCGAACCACTTAACTTCTTATCAATTCTCATGAACAAAACAGACATTGATAAAAAGAAGTCTAATTGTATTTATATGGGCATAGCCCTTTCGAAATACAACATTTCTTTGGATGATAGGGAAAGTGTTTACATTTAGTTTGGGGAGAATAATGTTGTATTAAATTTATCTACAGGAACTGGATAATAGTATGGTTTCGGGTCATGGATCTTCAGGAATTGGTAAGTCATTAGAAGATCAGGGTATTCTTTCCTTTGGAACCCATTCTTCTCATGGCGCCCCAACACCTTGATCCTGTCGGCGGGGATTACACGGGTCACTTCCTCATATACATATGAGTTTAGCTCAACCCTCCAACCTCGAATATGTAAAGTTGAGTTTACGTGAGCTTCCACAAAAATGAACAGCTTCACGATTTTCAGGTCTTGTAACCACTTGATCCTCTTTAGGTTGGTTTGAAGGTATGCAAACCGGTGGGCAGCTATATAGTAGATTCCTGAGGCACTCGTCCATCTTCCTTCCACGTGCAAATGCGATGGATCATAGATATGATCTAGGATGTTCATCATCTCAACCCTTTCTTGATAATCCGAGGAATGCATCGCAGTGATAAACATGACTCGAAACACTAAGAACTTGTTCCATGCTTCGTAATTCTGCAAGACAGCATCGAAAGTAAGGAAATGTTCAAAACAGTAGCATTTGTTTTACTTCATCTTATTAAAATTTCTTAAAACAAATTCTTCGTTGGTTTGCTCTGATACCAACTATAACGTGTCCGCCTGTAATCTTCAGGACACGTCTTAGCAGCCCATTGGAAAGAATGTCTAGAAAGCTCTGCCCGGCACTCCCATGGAATGTCACGGGGTTTGCGATCTAGGACTTTCCGCGTCTGCCACGTAGCGGAAGTATTCTAGTCGTTCCCACTTAGGACTGACCTGAATCAGGGTTTTTCCCTAATGGTCATTTCCTAAACGGCAACTAGCGTCGAACCTCAAGCAAACTACTTTACGCAGAAACGCCAGGTCCGAAGCGGATTTACGCTACACTTGGTTCAAGGAGAATGGAAAACGAGAGGGATACAAAGCTCGACCTCTCTGCTATAAGGCATAGTCCCATTCCGTTCCCCTAAAACAGTGTAAATTGGGATTATTATAACTTAGATTCAAAGTCAACGCCCTTGCTGTTCATTTCCTTTGTAGGATCTTCTTGCTATCCATCATGATTGAGAAAAGTTCCCGGCCAACCGGGACCACCCATCCATAGGATGGACCCATGGCCACATCCACCGCACTTTCCTCACGTTGTTTTAGTTATTTAATTACCTACCACATTTAGTTGGACATGCATCAATCAGCTTCCTTAATTATCCCGTTAGGCACTAGTTCCTTCACGTAATCATAGCACTTGACATAGAAAAGTAATGCCAAACAAGTTCCTTTTCAACAACTTATCATATTTATCTTTGGAATACATTTATAACATCCAACCCGTAGGCTTATCCATAATCTGCCCGAAGGCTATTCGGCAATCCACAGGGATTACTAATCCAAGAATCCGCCCATAGACTTGTATGCGGGCCTCGAGATCCAATCCCGAGTCACGTTGGCCTCTTGTGCAGGGCCCGAAAGACGAGGGATTTACGGCCAGAGCCCTCTCTAGCACCCAAGCGTCCTCCTGCTCCAAGTAGTGCTCAACGGAGAGACCTCTCGCGGCGGATTCGGTCTACCTTCCCGATGCGGTTAACAACCCCCTTGGTTAGGGTCAGGCAGGTAGTCGGGGGTAACTGAAGTGCCTCTCCCTTCAGGCCTTCAACCTGAAGCATTAGATATCTTTTCATCCTTTAATTCTTTGAGCAAACAAAGCAAAACAATACTCTTAAAACTGTTACAAGCACAATCATTTCCATTGGTCGTTATTTTTGGCCAACTGCTAAGGAGCGAATCCTTCTTTCTGAATGCTTCTTTTCGAGGACTTGGTCATTCCCTTGTGATCAAATCACAAGATCATGCGACTCTGCAACCTGTTACACGAGTGTCGCATCTAATCCATAGGACTATCGGCGTTTTCTAATCATGGCATCATGATTAGAAAGGAAACAAGATTAGGGTGTCTTCATCACAATCTGTTCCTGATTGCATTAGACCAACATTGTTGGTCTTAGTGGTTCCAAATTCAAACCGACTTATATCCTGTTAGCGAGCGATCCTTAGGGTAAAAACCCTAGATCGTCTTTTGCAAGTACGTCCTAGAGTCTCTACATTCTGTGAATGTGGGAAAGTATTTAGGGTAAAAACCCTAAACCGGTTGTGAAGGGTTTTAGCTTTGGCAATAAGAGCGATTAGGTCACGTCCTCAACGTGCTAAATTCCAATTAGCACTTGGGATATGTTGCATTGATTTAACCATTCCTAAACGAGTCCCTCGCGGTTTAGGTGTTTAGGTTAAACCAATTTTACTTTTCTATTCTTGAAGATAATTACGCTACCATTTTCGTAACCACATGATTCATTGCCTACGTATAAGTTGATTTACAAACCCTAACTTTTCGGGTTAAGATCAAAGCATAGGTTAAGTTATAACATAATTCCAATTGATCCTCATATAACATGCAAACAAGATTCATGCTACTAAGCTTTAGGATTTTATGTTTAAACATGCAGCCTTTTTCTACTTTCATTTCGAATGAATTATTCGTATGCTGAACTTACACAACCTTTCATTGATTTGAGTTTTTAGGCCACTTGCCTAGAGTTAAATCTTCTTCATATAGCCCTACCACTTTCCTACGGTTGCTAGCAACTTTCTTTAAAGAATCATTTCGAAGAAAAGATGTTCAATAATGCGACATGCGATTTATTCCTTCCATGCATAATCAAAGTGTACTATCATAATTTTGATTTTATAAAGATGATCTATAATTGATCTAAATTCGTTATTTGTAATGTATATAACAAATTTCTAAGAATGCATAGACGTCTCATGTCCTTACATTCGTTCCATTGGGAAAATACAAATGACCAATTCCTTGATCGTAAGCTATTTCCTTTTAATTTATCCAAAGCGTTTCCATCGAAAAAAAAAGCATCCTAATTTTCGTAAATGAATCATGCACAATTGAATTATTACGATGTAAATCAAAATTAGAAAGAAAAACCTGGACTTGCCGTGAAATGTCCACATTGATGCTAGGAGATGATCCTCCTACGTTTACGCCTTGTGCCTTCTTAGGAGCCATCGCGAATTCCGTCTTTTCATCTTGGATGCAGATTTATGATCTTTGCCAATCTTCTTTGAACACGAAACTCCCTTTGTGACCACTTGCACCGCCTTTTGGAGTCGGCTTTAGAAGGCTTTATAGGTTTCCTCCTTAAACTCGGCTAATGGGAGCTTGTGGGAAACCTAAGGGGGAAAAGGGGTTATTTCTTGGAGTAAATGGGCTTTTAAACCCACTAGAGAGGGTAATAACAAAGGCCCATGGGAAGGGTTTTAGAACTCAAGCTAGTGGAAGCTTGTGGGGAACCCAAAGGGGGGAAGAAGGCCTTAACTTTCGGGTTAAATGAGCTTTTAAAGGGCCTTGGGTGAAATGGAAAAGGGGGGAAAGAGGGTGTTTTGTGAAGGCCAATAGAAAGGGGGTTCTAAGGTACCCCGAGGTTAAAATGAACCTTTGTGTAGGAACGCAAGGGGGAGGGGGGGAAGGTTTAATGGGCTTTTAAAAGCTTGGATGGGACCCCATGGGAAGGGGGGTTTTTGGATCCGGAGGGGTGGGGTTATTAAACCCACATGAAAAGGAGTTATGAGGAAGCCCACAAGAAGGGGGGCTTCCAAGGAGGCTTTAGAAGCTTCCTAAGAAGCTTCTAAAGCTTCTGGAGGTACCATGGAGGCCCACGTGGAAGAGAGAAGGCGGCAGATGGGGTTCGTTGGTGGTAGCGGCAGCAGCTCACGGCTTGGCGGCGCCAAGCGACTCCTCCCTCCTCACAGCAATCACACGGCCCTCCTTTAATGCCAGCAAGCGCAGTTGCCTTCAGCTCTTCCTCTCTCACGTGAATCCGATTATCACAGCCTCCCTCTTTCCTTCCCAGTCAGTCTTCTCCCTACATGGCAAGGTTATTTTATAGGGAGAGGGAGAGGTACCTCCCTCCCCCCACGCGGCCAGACGCATGGCTATAGCCTTCCCTTGAGCTCCAGCAAGGAGCTTAATCAACCTTGCTATTTCCCTCTCCTCCAGCACGGTAGTCGGCTGGGGGAGAGAGGGATAATTTTTTAAAAAATTACCATTATTCCCCATAAATTATCCTTTTGGCCTCCTAAGAGGAGGTTCTTATAAAGAATGTGGTTTTTTTGGAATCGAAATTATTACATGAGGCTGATGACAATGGCAACACCAAGCACAGAGATTTAGAGTGTCGAAGTGTGCACCTACAAACGAAAGACTAAAGACTAAAGAGTGTGTGTTATGGGAGCACTAGATTGTGCTCAAGAGACTGGACTAGATGCAAGATTTATTACAAGACTTTTGATTTTAAGATAATCCCGATACAATGATAACTTAACAAGATATGTAAAATCCCACAACCGAGGACTGTCATAATAGACAACATGACTCGATAGGATATGAAGAATCCCACATCCGAAGACCGTAGGTATGGATACAAGATATTAGAACCATAAGATCTCCCTCGATGGGGATGAAGAAGATACAAGATAGTACTAAACAAGATCTTGTACTATGAGATTACAACATGACAAGACAACATGAGTATAATGGAAGACAAGGTAAGACTAGATACCATGATTAGACAAGAACTACAATTGGATGTTGAAGTTACTTACTTGGAGGCCTGAACTCCTTGAGCTCCCTAGACTAGCATTGGCAAGACTGAGGAGCTCTATAGGGAGCCCCTCCCTGTATAGGTGTTTGAGTGCATCTAAAGATTTTCTAGCATGTTCCATGATGACATCATGAATAATGTAGGCAATGATATGGCATATATTCTAGAAGGTTCTATCATGATGTGGCAAGGGTGGGTTCACATGGTTGGCTCGAGGATGTCTTGTTAAGGTTGCATTCGCATGGGGTGTGGATTCATATGGCATGAGCAAGAATTAATTTGTACACTTGATCATGGGATATCCGTGATAGTATGTGTATCTACCAAGTAGGACGTGTGGCTATAAATATCCAAAACAACAAAAAATCGGCTAACTTGCTCCTATAGGGCTAAAAATGTTGATTGACCAGCTATAAATGTTAGTCACTAAAGAGAAAAATGCCAAAAAAAAGGGGAGACCCCGAAAGAATTCAAGACGATAGTGACAATGTCTGATAGGTTTAGGTAGACTATGGAAAGTACAAGGTACGTAGCCTAGGAATGTGTAAAGAAAACCAACAAATAAAGAAAATGCACCTAAACTATGAGAGCTTCTATGTCTCTATCAAACTCTGAGAGAAGCTCACAACTAAGAGATGATAGATTAATAAGACAAATATAGGTAGGCTAACAACAAGGTCATGTTTATAGTGATGAAATTCTTACGTATGCCAAAGTGTGAAGCTTCAATGTGATTCTAATGTTTTCAAATTGTAGACCTTTTTTGTGTTCAATAGGTTTACATTTTCTAATAATTTTTGTGCTTCTCATGCTTTGAATGGTGAGAACTATCATGGTTATTCCAAAAAAAGCTTCAGATTTTATACATTAATCAAAAGTGCAAGTCTATGGGTGTTAAAGTATTACAACATGACTTTTACAATAGCTATAGACAGAAATAGCTTTGTTGATCCGTTACATGGAGTTGCTATGATTTACAATGATAAAAATGAGGACTATTGGTGTTCTTGCTACTAATTATAAAAATGCCTGTTGGTTATAGAGGTCGTGTTGGTTATCAAGGATGTTGGAGAACACAAAAGGTATCTACATGTATTTTTGCATACCTTACATGGCCATCTTAAATGCTACTATCATAATCCTAAGCATGTTGTTCTCATAAGAGGTTTGATTTTGTTATTACTACTATTAGTATGACGATTTTATGAGCTAAAGTGTTCCTACTATCAAGATTCTATTACATGTTGTATAAGAGGCATTGCAAGAATTTAATCAAGGGTGAGTAGCAGTTTGAGGACCAAGGATATATGACTTATTCCTAGTATCTCTAAAGGTTTGTTGCAATAGAACTTGGATTCTAAATGAGTTCTTATTAGCTATATACAAGGAAGTTAATGTTTAGAGTGCTTGAATATTGCTAGATTTTTAGACAGATGAGTCATGGACCGAGGCTATAGTTTAGACAAACTACAATGAAGTTTCAAGAACACCATAATGGGGAATATAGGAATTTCCCATAAGCTTGGGACACGTGGTCAAATCTTTGGATTTGTCATAACTTGAACACTATAACTCCTAATCGAGCGCTCTATAGCTCAAAATGTTCCATTTTTCAAGTGCTTTCCATTGATAGATCAAATCATATAGTTTTGAGAAACTTATGGGCATGTTATCCAGGTGCCACCTTTTTAGTATTCAAAAAATGGAAATTGGGAGATTCCCAAACTCACTAATATTGTGTTCAAGGAGTTAGCATGGAGAATACATGGAGATTTGGAGGAGAGCAAGAGCTAAAGTATTCTTCTGTTATGACAACTTGAAAGCAATTGTTGTTTGTACTATTGCTATATAGCTAGGTGACTCCCTAAGGATCTATTGTCACAATCATGCTTGAGGCAAGTATAGAGAGGCTATCTAGAGATGTCAAAAGATAAGCAATATACTTGCACATAAAAAGATGATCATGTCTAAAGCATAGTGCATATATGTTGCCTTGAGACTTGAGAGTTTAAATTAGAGTTACTACTTTGTATGTAGTTTGTTGTTGCTAAAGCTTTTTCTAAAGTAGATGGAGCCATATACAAAAGTTAGAGATGCCACATGGGTTTAGATAGTTTGGGCAAGCATGAATCTTTTGTAAGGGTGGAATAGCTATCACGTCTGATCTTTATAACCAAATTTTGTATTGTACTAAGATGTTTAAGTATTTAGATTGTTTATGTTAGGAAGAATCACATGTCATATAATAGTTTAAATAGCAAACGAGTGAAGATAGATTTTCTTTTTCTCATGTGTCTTGTCTCCCTTTGGCAACAAAATCTATACATATTTGAGCAAAGGTATATTGCTTGTGATGATTTATGTGTTGATGATTCATAGGGAATGCATCTAGGAAGTTTCTTTGTTGAATTCCTCCTTGGATAGGTGTCAAGTGGTTTAATGAAAGACGTTGGTTTGAATTGGTGTGCTAGACTAGAAATTCCTAGTTAAAATTTCACTCTATAATTTTGTAATTAAAAATGCCCAGTGGAATTTCCTATCTAGAAATTCACATATCTAGGAATATGTGCAAACTAGAAAAAGTGGTGGATCTCTTACATGCCAATAAGTAGGGAATCACCTCTAAACCCTTTTTCTATATAGGAATATATTCATACATATGAAAAATTTCTTACATAGGAAATTTCTCATGTGATTCCTTAGTTATTTTAACCAGGAAATGTTCCATCTTCCCTAATTTTTACATTCTTTACTTACATTTATTTCTAATTAGCAAATTCTATTAAAAATCCTTTTTTTTTCTTATGTAGGGAATGATTAAAAGTTCCCTATGTGAGTTTTCCTCTAAGAAAAGTTGCCCTTTTCCGTAGACAGCCAACGCGCACGGTTTTGCCAAGATGAGAAATAGTCGGTGAACACAAATATCGTGATACGGCGTGGGCCCAAGCATGACGGGACACAGTTCACCTCACTTCTCCAAGGTCCTTTAAGTTTGGCTTAAACAGTGAAAAGCATCGTTACTAGAACATTAAAATTAGGAGGATAAACATTTGTGTATTTGAGCATCGAAGGACGATTCCATATCGAGCCATTGATCGACAGGAGCAACAAAAAATACATCGCAAGTAAGCAGCATCCTCGCTTGTTCACCGGTCCTTCGTTCTGATAGTATCATCGAAGGGGCAAAGAAGTCGAGGTTGAGGCTGCTTGCCCACGGAAGGTTATTGATCAAAAGGTACATGAATATAATATTCAAAGGAGGATGAATCAGGAATGTAAACATTTGCCGGCTGATCGCATACTAGAAGGGATCTACAAGCGCCGTGCAGGGTGCTTATCTGACAAGTCAAATGCTGCCAAGTTAGCAAGGAGGAAGGTCTGTGGGAGGAGGTGGCAATATTTGGTCGCTTCGCCCTCCGTTTTTGACAATAAAAGCCATGGACATGCCCCATGAGCTATGCAGGTCAAGGTGGCAATGCATAAACCAGACACCTGCGTCGTATCAAACAATGGAAGCGTTAGTGAATCGAACTGGACCTTATGAGAAGGGGCTGTCGGGCACTAATTTACCAAAACAAGACGAGCGTGCAAATCTAAACATTTCGCTTCCAATTTCTTTGCAAGGTTGATTGACCAGATAGTAAAGCAATCAGAACATGGTCCTGTGAATAAATTGTGATCATCATATGGTGTGTGTGTGTGTGTATGTGGCATACCAGGGTTCGTAGTCCTGAAACGGACGGCGGCCCAGCCTCCAAAAGGGATGGCAACTGTGTTGCGCGATGGGGGGTTGATGAGGTTGAAAGTTTTGGGATCGGAGGAGGCATTGAAGGTGCCGAAGCCGGTGCCCACGATGTAGAAGTTCTGCCCGTGGAGATGGATGGGGTGGCTCTCGAAGAATAGCGTGGCGGTGTTCTGGAACACGATCTGCACTTTCTTCCCGAACTCCAGGACCTTCACCTTCGTCCCCATCACCGACTGCTTGTTGCTCGGATCCACTCCCGTGTAGTTGTACACAAACAAGGGCGTGTCCGGGAAATCTGTCGTGTACACTCCGTTGATGTGATTGTAATACGCCTGCGCCAATACATAACAGAGGTCAATGTTGCGAATGACAATGTCCGGCCTTAATTATAATTAAGTACTGTCGTAGTAGCGACATTTATACTATGCGTTGGCCATCAGTAAATGTACCTGAAGAAGGGAAACTGATGGTGTGTTGAAGGTGACGTTGTTAATTGACGCTGACAGCCGGTTGCCTGGGATCGGACCTGAGCAATCGGAGCAAGGTTTCAAGGCGAAGCCGGCTGTGAAGAAGAGGTCCTCGTCGACCGTCTGGGGTACGTTGTAGTAGTAAAAACCTCTAGAGATCGATTGGCCCTTCAAGCTCTGAGTGAAGTTTGCGACGAATGCAATGTCATCCACGGCCGGGAAAGCGGGCAGGGGCAAGTTTGGAGAAAGGACAGTGCTGGCCCCATTGTATCGGAGTATGGCGGTGGGGGCTTTGGTAGGGTAAGGGACGAGCGAAGGGTTCAGTGGTGAGAAAACAGTAGCCGATATGAAATATTGGCCTGTTGGCTGGTTGGCCGTGAACAGCACATTTGTAGTCTGCCCAGGTGCCACCACCACAACATCTGTTTGGTAGGGCAGCGTGTACTCTGCATCGACCTCCACTACTGTGAGTTTGTGGTTGGCTACACCCACGAAAAACGTGAAGCTCATTGCCGTGTTGATGATCCTCAGTAAGTATCTTCGCCCGGGCATCACGTTGAATACTGGAGTATCTGCATGACACCAATCGTAAACCCAATCGACTAAGTACAGACCTCCAATTCGTTAAAGAGAGTGAATTAATTACCTCAGATGAAAAGGCAATGATGCTCAGCCATTTCCCACAAATATCAGTACCCACTTTCCCCTATCCATCGTCCTCGTGTTATTTCCCAAGCCTTCACTATGAACTCGTGTGCTAACACTTGCGTATCAGATTCTGAAGTACAGCGCAATAGAGACCAAACTCGCGGCGCCAAAATTTTTTATCGCATACCTGCCAGTGAGCAATCATATAGGGCACCAGGTTGTCCATTGATTGTCAAAGCATCGGCAACTTGGTTGCCTCCTCCGGTCTGCAAAGCTTGGGCAATGACATCTTCTACATTGGCATTCCACCATTCACCTGTTGATCACGATCACTCGCACTTCAGTAACAGTCATATATCACATGCTGATGATATTATCATCCCTACTCATGATGGTCTCTCCAGTGAGCAGAATATATACATCTGATAGTAAGTTCTATAAAGCATTACCGACAAGAATCGGAATCTCATTATTGGGAGTTGTGAAGGGGTAGGCAACGTTGTGCTTGGGACGGATGATGAAGGCCCCATGCACGGTAGCCCTCAACCAGCTGTGATGGGCATGCCAGAAGAGGGTTCCTCGCTGGTCTATTATTTGGAACTTGTAGGTGAAAGAGCTGCCAGTCTGAATCGGGCACTGAGTAATGTAGGCAGGTCCATCGGCCCATGCACTGAGTAGCTGGCGGACACCATGCCTGCCCACGTGATAATTACATTCACCCCAGTGAACAAGACAGAAGTACACTTATCACGATATTAAGCAATAATAACAGCGTCTCCAATAGCGTTCATATAAAAAGGCCTAGCCATATTATTGCCACCAATAAAATAAAATTACAACAATTTTGTTGACTTATACCAGTGAATGGTAATGTTGTCGGGTACGAAATTTGTGACCTTCACAACGACAGTGTCACCCTCTTGCACGTAGACCGTTGGGCCCGGGTACTGGCCGTTGATGGTGATGAGTGCTTTAGTATGGCAAAGCCGCGTGTAGTTGGCATATTGAACCTGGATTGTTATATGATCAGACGTCGACTAGCATGAATTTAAAACAGATCACTCAGATCGGAGACTAATTATACATCTAATTTGATTCTTGGACTCTCCCAGGCTAGAGAAACGTAGCAGCTAGCTCTAAGCTGATCAGTTCCAGTGTCATGGATTTATAGGGGCTACATCATTTATACGTCTATTGCAGTAATGGTGACGGTGAAGAGCAGTATACCTTCCAGTCTAGCTGATGAATTGTCGCAGCTTCCACGTGTAGCTGATGATCAGGATCCAATAGGAACAGAAGGCAGAAAACAAAATGAGCCGCAAAGATGGAAAGGAGAGAGATCACAGGCTTATCCACCATGTCGACAAACAAAACTGACGGTGTAGGGCCTGCAGCAGCAGGAGGACAGCAGAGCTGATAATAAGAATGCTGGAATGCAAGGTTCTGTATATCGCAATGCAGAAGGTGTGCTGAGCTCGTAGATATGTAGGCACGTACAGGGACGCGGTTTCCTCTGTCAGAGAGAGAGAGATACAGAGAGGGAGAGGAAGGCAGGAAGGCACGTATAGAGAGGAGGTCTTCTCCGATATAGGGAGACAGGAAGCTGATGATAAGAAAGCAAGAAGGCACGTACAGAGAGGACTCGATGAGGTCTTCTCCGATATAGGGAGAGAGAGAGAGGGGGGGACTCGGGAGTAAAGACGGGGCGGGGGGCTGCAGAGCTGATTTCAAGAAAGGAGGAAGGCTCAATGCCGATAGTAGTGCCTTCGCCAATATATAGGCACGTACAGAGAGGAGGTTTCCTGTGAGAGAGCGAGAGAGAGAGAGAGTGTGTGTGTGTGTGTCTGACTTTCTGAATGTCCAACCTCAAGGGTCTGGACTCTGAAAGTCCTACTCAGGGTCACGGTTGGAAGAAAGAGTCAGTCAAACGAGAAGAACAATAAAAATAATACCGAACGTAAGAAAACTGACAGTAATGATAATAATAATAGGAAGAGGGTAGCCGATTAAAATTTAACATAAAAAAGAAAGGGAAGAGCTAACTAATTAACAGCCGATAACCAATTATTTGCGATGTATACTGACCGATTAGACTTGACGTCTGCCAGCGTGCCAGCGTACCTCTTTTGGGAAAAGAATGTTCTTATCTACATCGCCATTCAACAGGGCTGAGGGCTTTTGGCTGAATTGGTATGTACCGCGTGAAGGTGTCCGTACCTACATACCGCGTGATTCGCGTGAAGCTACATACTCGAGTCTCGATTCTCGAATGCTGATTGACTTCCAGCCCCACCATGAGTTGTTTTCTACCACAGTGCTGTTTGACGTGTGCTGTGGTGGGGAGTCGGGACCGTGATCAAGAAAGATGGACTTGTACATTGAAATATCATGGCTTTTTCCGCGTAGCTTCGAGAGGTCATTCGGACGACAAATTGTTAACATCCCCTTTGAGACCCTTTCCACGCCCCCACAGAATGACATAGAAAGAGTGAAATGTAAATACGCTGATCATTGCAATTCCTTTTTTGAGGAAACGTTAAAATATATTGATATTAGAAAATAAGAAAAGTTGTATGGGGTACAAAAGTGAGAGTTTACTCTCCCTTGTTTATAGTTCACACGCCTAGGATTTTCCATTTACAATGTAACATAACTATAGGCTTTAGAGTTCTTTAGCATTTTCTTCCTAGCTTTGAAGGGCCCAAGCCAAAGCAGAAGTCTGGTGTGTACAACAATGTTAACTTTGAGTTCTTCCATTAGAACCTATGCTTAATAGCATCGTCAATTTTTGCCTTTTGCCTTACAATCTCTTTCTTTCGACAACTTCTCATGTTGTTGTAGCAAGGTGTCCTCCTTCTCATTGACATGCATCCATACATCAAGTTTAAATGCAATGAGTGGATCCCCTTTGGTGTTATCAAATTGAGAGTTGTTTCTACTTATCGATGTATTTCATAGATATAATCCACGTATCCAGGTCTAGATTGCAAGAGGAATCCCTTGTATTTCCCTTAGTAAGAATTATTTCGAGTTGAAGCATGTTGGGTGGACTTTCCAAAACAGTACTTGCAAATACCCCCAATATACTTTGGTTAGTTTTACAATTAATAAAAGTATGAGCTATTGTTTTTGTTTCTTTTCCACATCTAACACATAGTCCATTGAACCCTATCCCCATTTTTTGAGTCCTTTCATTAGTCTAGAGAGCTTGTGAATTATTAGCCATTGTAGACATGAGATCTTTCCTTGACTGGAGCTATTCCGATCTAAATGCCATCTTTTGTTCAACTTTTGGAACAACTAAGAATTGGATTCTTCTTGAAGAGGTACAGGAAGAAGAGGTTTATTTGGGGTCCAAAAAAATCCTTTGAGTTCGAAGCTAAGGTCGTGGTTGATGGCCTACTTAATGTGTTGGTTACATTTGTCAGGCGTCCTCTCCTAAAATAGAGCTAGCTCATAGTCTTTGAGATTATATTCACGCTTGAGGAGTATGTTGTTCATCCAGCCCCTTATTTTCATACATCTTCAAATTTTTCTATGCCTTTTTTGAATATCTTGAACTAAATCTGGTCTGGTTCTACATGTGGGAGGAAGCAACTAAACCATAGAGAGTCCATCCACCAATACCATGGGAGGGTGAAGTTTTATTCGGGTGACAAAGTAAGAACCTAGGAGTATTTAAATCGTGCTTGCCATATATTTTTAATCAATTGAGAATAGTCCATCATTTGAACTTGGACTTTGCTAAAGGCCACAAAGATTACACTTAATCCTCTCCATCTTGAAGATTCCTCTATGTTAAGCTATCTTGCACTGCAATGGATGAGTATAGCCCATCATTTATCAAGGAAAAGAAAGCTTTGTACTAACCACTTAGTAGCTATTCTTGTGGCTATCAACTCTCTAGATTGGAAAGTCCTAGGCCTCCCTTTCTTTTTGGCAATATAGTGAAGCTATCACATGTTGGAGGATGTGTAGGTTTCGAGGGGTTGGATTACCATGAACACCTAACAGCTTCCCATTGTCATCTAGTGGACTTCGTTTGTTCCCAATCTACTAATGTCATCAAATTATTGCTATACCCATCTATTTCCACCTTGAGTTGGTGGAGTTCTCATCAAAGTGTCATATCTGCTTTTTTGCAATATCTCCTATCTCGTAGCTTGCCTTCGTAGTATTACTAGCTCCTCATCTCTTGTCGCCATCATCTCTATCTTGTACTTTTAGTGTTGCATTTGATGTTTGTGTATTGGTCACTATCAAAATCAGTTGAACTCCCTCCTCAACATCTTCAACATATCTCCTACCTTTTGCAGTTGCTATTGTGCTTACTATACCTTGTGGATAACTATATTTTGCCCTAGATCAGGGCCTACAGTTGTCACCATGCTCATTCCAAATTATCCTACTCTAATAATTCTCATGGTGGTTGTATTTTTGTAGCCTACCCGCTCCTACATCGTCAACTCTAATTAGTGGTTACTGCAGTTAGGATCCATCTCCAATGGATGAAAAACTGTGACACCACCCTCAATGTTAATAGATTAATCAATCTAAGTTTGTATTAGTGGCTAGGAATTTATGATGTAATCACATGATTTATTGAGACCTCTATGTGACTAAGTAGGCATTTTTATGATAGCCCGCCTGATTATTTTATTTTCTTTGTTTGCCAACTTTTTCATATTTATGGCCTATTTATAGGGTGGGCTCCCTCCTCAATCATTCACTTCAATTACTTTGACGTTTGTGGATCCTGTTGCAAAGGGGAAGCTAATGTCAGTGCCTATTTGTGATTCACTGGTATTGTACTATCCCTTATCTTGGTATATGGATTACATTTCCCAAGCATTCTTCTGAGTTCTCTTTGTAGTATTCTTCTCTTTCTTTGCAATCTCTCTCTTCTCTCTTGTGTTGTGCAATCTATTACATTAGTTTCACACACTTCCATCACTGCACCCACTTGCGACATGGTATCAAACATCTCTATTTAGTTCGAAGAGGTATTTCTTTTGCCATTGTAAATCTGTCCTCACCGTTTGCTACTACTTGCTGATCTTTCTCTATCTATTGCTATCCAAGTGACTTGTCCCTAACCAAAATCGGTCTGTCTCCAACCATTTACTACTTAGGTTGTCGACAACAATCTACGATTTCAATCTCTACATTATTTTATTCATGTGCTACTGCATTTAATTCCCGTACTGCTTGTGTTTTCCTAACAATTGCATTTTTTGCATTAAAGGTCTCTGTAGGCTAGGATGATTGTCATTTCAAGTCCTCTTGGTTGCAAACTTCATTTCTTGGTTGTGTTTGATTAGATTTTGTTCTTTTAGACAACAATCCTTTTATGATCAACTTAGTTGTTCTCTTCACTGCATATGAGCTCTTGCCAAGTGCAATTTGTGATGTGTTTCTGCTATACCCTCTCTCTCTACCTCTCTTCTTTTCTTCATCTTAATATAGTCAAGGGGAAGGGATTGTGTCAAGCCACAATCTATAAGGGATAATGAGATCAGACATGATACAAAAGATTGAATGCAATTGACACCAAGAAGAATCTCTGTGTATTATGAAATAAGAGGACTATACAATATAAGAAACCTTAAGTTCAATACCAAGATACAATGAAGTAAAATCACAATAGAAGCCATGATAAGAAACCCAATGTTATACCTTGAAACTCTTTGAAGCGTGAGTCTTGGATCCTTCTTCAAGTTGAAGGAACCCGAGGTTAAGTGTACTCTTCAATCTCTACTCTTCATATATATGTCTTCTCTTGAAAGTTTTCCCAAATTGCTCTTTCCTCTATTTATAATGGGTGTGAACAATTTACTTCAAATCTATCCTTATTTATGCTTTCATGCTTTTGACTTTTCATGGTCTTGAAGTTGAGTTTACTTTTCCTTGTGGTAGAGCTTTGAAGCTCTTGCTTTCTATATATCTTATCCAACAATATGGTGCACAAATCGGATGTTGGATGCGTATGTTGTAGTGAGCACTGAAAGGTCCCCAAGAACAAAAGAACTCTACTAAAGCTCATAAAACAAGAAGAAAGATTTGCACAACATGAAAAAAAGAGGCAAATTGGGTATAATCTCCCCCCATGCCTTGTGTGAGTGCTTTACAAGGCATATATTTATAAATTTATTCATCTCAAAGCTAAAAAATAGCCCAATTTACAATTAGCATGCTTTTAGCTTTTGTGCTTGCTTTTGTCCAAATAAAGAATAAAACGATTGGGTGCCCCAAAAGTCAAGCTGTGCCCAAATACAATGTCCAATAATGAAATATTTAAACCGAGTGCATAAGCGTATACAAAATAATAAATGTATGTCAAGCACTTCAATAAATAAGTGCGCCTAAAAAAATATTAGTGCCACACTTTTAATGATAAGGTGCGTGTCCATAAAAAATGATAGTTTCTTCTAGGTAATCTGAATATACATTGGATACACCCCATCGCCCGGCCGCTGCTTCCCAATGCCGCTGCTACCTGCACTACACATCAAACAACTGAAGCATTCACAATTGTTAGAAAATAATAAAATTTAATCGATAAAAGTGAATACCTAGTAGTCTTTAGCTACAAAATAATCAAATAGATTGGAACTCTGTCCTAACCTTAATTTAATACGAGTGCACTCTAAACTCATAAACATCCATTAATTTAAATATGTATTTTGCAGAATCACCCGCTGTGGAATCACCCACTTGCACATTAAATTTATCTGATGCCAAAAAAGGACAGGTGTCCCCTTCAACTTCTCGCACAAGGAATCCACCTTGTGTACGAGCCTTGAAAAATAAATATAATTTTACGGAATCCACTGCAAAGCCTCATGGAATCCACTACAGTCTCACTAAGTCCACCATGGAATATACCTCCTGGCATCATACCCCTATGGTGGGATAACAATTGTCCTCAATTGCTATTAGCTCAATGTGGAGCGAGCAGTGAGGGGTAAGCACTTAGGTTGCGGGCGTGCATCCATTGGGCCTCTTCAACAAGATGATTTTTAAACTTAACCAAATATCTATAATATCTACGGCTAGTTCTAGTCAATATCTAGAATATTTTCAAGTTCAAGGATTTCACTTTCTTCCGTAACAAAGGAGGGTTTTCATAGACAAGATGGATAGGTAATTGGCCTCTAAAAGGTCGTAGTAAAGTGATATGAAAAGTATTGTGGATTTTTCAATGTGGGGGTAGTTCTAATTTAAATGCATTGTCGTTGATTTTGTGAATGATTTTGAAAGATCCATAAAATCTAGGGCCTTACTTAACAACATGGTGTTTCTCAACACTTTGCAATCTTATCTGTAACTGGTGTAGGCAATCTACATCCCCATGGTGGTTCAGGAATTGGTCGTTCCCATGGTTGTTCAGGAATAAAATCCATTGAAATATGTTCCCATTGTCGTTTAGGAATTGGTAAAGGCATGAACAAACCATATTCCTTACCATGGTGTCGCTTGACTCATTGACAAATTAAACACTTAGAAACAAAGTTAGAAACATCAGATTCCATTTGTGGCCAGTGAAAATCTTCAACTAATGAGTAGAAATAATACCTCTATGGCCATGATATGGGGGGCAATGAATTTCGTGCAACACAAATTATCTAAATGGTACAATGACAAACAATCTTTTCTCATAAAACATAAATCCATTAGAATAAGATAAAGAAGCAATTGGAATCTAGTTATTAGTAACTAATTTACTCCAATCAATTTGAAAACTGGGGTCATGGTCATAGGTATCTTTCATAGGGATAAGGAAATCAAAAGATAGAACGGAAATGTTATGGATAGTTGGTCTTCTACTCAATGCGTTGACAACAACATTCTCTTTTTCGGGTTGATATTGGATAAGTGTGCAAGAAGCTGGGAATCAGAGCATTGGTCTTTGATCCATTCTATGACAAGTGGTATCAGAGCATCGGTCTTTGATTCATTCTTTTCTTCTATTCTTAGTCCTATTTTCCTATATCAAAATCAATTTCAGACAAAAATGGTATAAGACAGTGACTAGTGGAGTGTTGCAGATCATCTATAGTTAGTAAGAGACTATATATGGAGATATCCAAGGTCAGATATGGCAGAGAATGGCTTAAATGATAGGACGTCATCAAATTTTATGCAAAATTGGAGGTAATTACGGTAAAGGATGGTTAACCGGGCTTAGTTTGGGAACAAACTGTGGTTACTTTGAAAAGAGGGAGTTCTCTTTTCCCTTTCCTAGAGTTTCCTGCAGGTTTCATGAAAGTTCAGCACCAAGATCAGTTCATTCCTCTCAAACCCCTGATCTTCTTGGCCAAGAATCACCTGGAGTAGCTTCCCCTTATCATGAGCTTCAGAATGAGCACAAGGTTGCTCAACCTTGGCTCAGTCAGGCATCCAGGAGCAGCCCCGAAAATTGCGGCGCAATTTTCGGACTGATTCCAGCCTGCTCCCTGCACAGCCTGCTCTTCCCTTCAGCCCTGGGACTCTTCCTGGTCTTTTGCACAAGCAGTAAACTTCAGCAAGATAGAGATTCTTAGCCCTATTCAAGGTTCTTCAGCTTCTTCCTAAATCCTAGGTGAACAGTCTATGGCAGCCATGAAAGCTTCAGTCTGACCTTCCAATTTTCAACAATTTCTTGAAGATTCTTCATCCTTTTAGCCCGTGGGATCATCTCAGCAAGGATTCTTCAACAAATTGCAAGGATTATGCACGAAATGGTTAAAGATTGAAGCTCAAGAGCTTCTATGGAGCAAAAATTTGGGGGAAACGGGTCTAATGCTTCAATTTCAAGCATTTGAAGCTTCAAGATTGTTCCTAAGTACTGAATAAACAAGCATTTGGGATTATTTTACCAACATTGAACAACCGGAGGCTCTATCAAGCATATGAGATTGATCAAGTCATCATCAGCCATGTTAAAGGTACTCTCCTTCAATTCTCAATGTCTCTCATTAATCCAATTGCTGAGCTTAATCCATTTGATCGAGAGATTAAAGAATTGAATAATATCCATCAAATTTTCAGCCAACCTTTGCTTGAATCAATCCATTCATGAATGCAATGCTTACTTTATGCATACTAGTTCCAATCAGTGAATTAGAGGCTTCAATTTGAAATTTCAGCAAAACAATTGAATCCCATTGATTGAATCTATTGATTGATGAACTAGTTCACTCTAATCCAATTCATTGGCTCAATTTCTTTTACCCAAGCTGAAATATTTTAAAAGGGTAAGTACTAGCAATCAGTGAGTCACTGAATTGCATTGGTAAGCTCCTATCCCAAACTTTCAAAATTTCATTCAATTGCATCTCATGAAAGGCCGAATGAATATTTCAAAAATGCATCTCATGCTGATTGATTAGAATACTCGCCTCTGCCATGTTGAAATTCCCACCGAGGAAAAAGGTGGATGCCGGGGGAGATAGTGGGACAAAAGAGAGGTGACCCTCCCTCACTATCAAAGATTCCAAAGGGGTGCAACCAACCGACACGAAGTGAACTTTGCCCGCCTCTCGGTGATTCGGAGCCCGTGTAGGGAGACTGTCATGCCGTTTTATCCCTCACACAGGTATAGTTAGTGGAAAATTAAAGACTGAAGACTTTCCAAAGGATCAAGTACCTACAGGTCCAAAACATGGTAAAACAGGGAATTTACAGGGCATTTATAGGGTACTTACAAGTAGTTATAGGTACACCCTTTATTATTAAAGTATAGGTGCAGGTACTACAAGATACCCACAGGTCCTATATACCCTTTTACTGGGTTTGGTAACCATTTGGGGTTACTATCTTGCACTACAGGGTCAAAACAGGGCACTTATAGGTCTAGACAGGGTGCAGGACTGGACAATTCAGACTCAGAAATCCAGATACAGAATTTTCTGTCCTAAATCTGTTATAGTGTGCTATAGCTCATCTTGAAGAGGGCATTCTTAGCTTCGATTTGAACTAAAAAGTTTTTAAATCGGATTTCCCTAGCAAAAGTTATAGTCGTTTTTCTGACAGGGGGTACTGCAAGACTGCACTATTATGGCAAGACATAAAGGCGAAAATAAGGTCCAGGAAGATTATGCTCAGCAAATCAGGGATCATCTTGTCAAGAATGGAGCAGATGGTTCTATCTACTGATCAAACCAAGGCTTCTATTGATAAATTGGTGGAATCTAATGAACAACTTATGGCACAAATTTCTCAATTCATGCAGTTGCAAATGGGATCAAGAGAAGCTAATGAGAAGGCTTGTTCAAACAGTGGCCCTTCAGCCCCACTTCATCCATCTAACCAAAATGGTCATAGATATGGGATTATTGGAAGAAGAGGCATTCCAAATAGTCAGTATGAAGTAGGAGAGGCTTCACAGAGGCATGATGACTATTTGGGCAGTTTGAATGGAGCCAATACTCAAGCTTTTGGACTACATAATCAAAATTCTAGGGGTGCTCTACCAACAGGAAGATTGCATAGTAATTCTCAGCCACTTGTTGGAAGATTTCCGTCTCAATTTGAAGGTTCTATACTTGGTAATCCTGATCACTCAATTTTGGGACAGCAACCCTTTCATAAAAGGGAGTTTAAGGACAAAATTGTTTTAGCCAAATTTAATGGTCAGTCATCTTCACCATCTGATTTAGAGGAATGGGCCTCTAAGATGGAGTTCTACTTTGACATACACCCTAAAACTGATGACATGAAGATTCACTTTGCTTCCTTGCATTTGGAGGGATTTGCCCATACTTGGTGGAGGTATATTAAGAAAGAAAACATAACTGTAGAGAATTCGAAACCTTTTAAGATACTTATGGCTGAAGTTTTTGTTTCTCCTCTTGAGAAAGAGAAATTAGCACGGAGATGGTATGGTTTGGAACAAAGGGGCCTAAGTGTAAGAGAGTACACTAACCAATTCTTCAACCTGACCATGTATGTGGAAAGCATCAGTGATGAGGCTAAGCTTCACAAGTTTATGTATGGTTTGGAGCCATCTTTATCAGTTGATGTTATGGCACAAAATCCTACTTCACTTTTTAAGGCTATTGAGCTTGCGGAGCGCTATGGAAGAAAGTATAGAAAAGAATCTTCATTTCAGCCTGGTTTTGGACAGCCAAGGACTGTTTTAAAGCAGGGAAAAGTTGGTAACACTTATGGTAGTAATCATGTGCCAAATGAGAGCTTACGGGTACCAACTTATCCTCCATTCAATGCTTCTAGGCCTCAAAGTAATTTCAGGACAGCAAACAGTCCAAGAGTTGATTTCAAACAGGGGGACAACAATCCTAAGTCCATCTGAGCTAATACAAATCCTAAATCTATTCCTATGGATCTTTACAAAGAAAGGAAGGACAAAGGCTGATGTTTCAAGTGTGGGAAAAAGTATACACCTGATCATGCCTCAAAGTGTGTATACAAAAATATCAAACCCAAGCTTCAGAGTTGATGCCAGGAGGCATATTTCACGGTGGATTCCGTGCCACGGTGGATTCAGTGAGGTTTTACGGTGGATTCCGTAAACTTTGATGACTGGGGCTCATACACAAAGTCGATTCTTTGTGCGAGAAGTTGATGGGGACGCTTGTCCTTTTCGGGCGTTTCATTAATTTAGTGTGTACATGGGTGATTCCATAGCGGGTGATTCCACAAAATGCATATTAAATTAATAAACGTTTATGAGTTTAGAGTGTGCACTCGTAATAAATTAAGGTTAGGATTTATTTCTAACCAGTTGATTTATTTATATAGCTGAAGACTGCTAGGTATTCTCTTTTGTTGGTTTAATTGTATTATTTTACTAACGATTGTGAATGCATCAGTTGATGTGTAGAGATAGCAGCAGTGGCAGAGAAAAGCATTGGAGGATAGCGAGTATTTGATTTATGGATTATATTTTGATGGATCCATACCTTAGACATGGCGCTTATATTTTGTCACGCCTATTTATTGAGGCATTGGATATTTATTATTATTTTGTATGTGCATGGGCGCACGATTATGTTATTTCTACTTGGACATTGTATTGGGCATACCAGACTATTTGGGCACCGCCCATTAGCTTTATTCCTATTTTTGTGTTAAAGCAAACTCAAAAGCTAAAAGCTTGCTATTTTGTAATTTGGGCTATTATTTGAGCTTGAAGATGAATAATACATAAAATACATGCTTTGTGGAGCGCTCACACAAGACATGGGGGGAGATTGCACCCAATTGGTCTCTTGCTCTTGTCGTTCATGCTTTTTACCTTGTAATTTGTGCAAAAAGTAGAGTTCCATTGTTCTTGGGGACCTTCCGGCATTCACTACGCGAGCGTACAGCATCCGATCTACGCACCAGTGGTATCAGAGCGAAGCTGAGATCAAGAGCTTCCAATCGCTACCCATCTCGTGCGAAGGCAAAGCTCCTGGAATGATCGGGCTCTACGGTCAATCTCGTCGCGAACGGTCGATACAGGCAGATTTCTGGCAATCAAGAACCCCTGTTTCCATCATCGGATCGAGAAGGACCGGTCTGCAGAGACGGAGGACCACTCCTACATCTTCTTCATCAAGTGGAGCCCCAAGAGGAACACCAAGGAAAAGGGAATTCTCTTGCAAGAAAATCTATCTTGTAACATCAACAAGCTTGTTTATCATGTTTCATATGATCACAATGAAGAAAAGAACACCAGGCACAACAAATCTTCATATAGCATCATGTAGATCTCCCACAGATTTGATAGAATCAACCATATTCTTCAATATCTTCACAAAATCCATCAATAGAACAAAGAAAGCAAAGGAATACACCATCTTTGAATGGAAATATATCACATAGTATTCATCTTCAATATCTTCATAGTCTTCTCTCTCAATCTCTCATATACAATCACTCTGTTCAATAGAATTGGCTATCTCTGTCTCTCTCTCTCTCTCTCCATCAATAGTACATCATCTCCTCACTACAATCTCTCATAATCACTCATAATAATCCCTCTTAGGTCGTAGATACCCCTCCTAAGAGGTATGTCTGATATGAAGAGTCACCAAAGCCACTACAGTGTCTTTTCATAGCTCACTACTGTCACTTCACTCTAGTCTTCACTTGAGTCTTCAATAGCTACTTCTTTCACTTCTTTCAGCTCCTTTGCACTTGTATTCACCTCTTTCCAAGGCTAGAAAAATTTCCCAAGCTACACTCTCATCCATCAAAACACATACAGAAGCATACAGAACAGTCATAGAACAGTACCAGAACAGCTACAGTACAGAACAAAACAGAACAGAAACAGAGGCTCTACAGAAGACCTACAGAAGGTTACAGAAGGTCATCAAAACCACATAACTCATACTCAAACCATTCCAAACTCTCACAAACCATTCAATAAGCTTTCATAAGATCTCAATCTTCATCAATCAATACTCCATCCCTCCTTACAGAAGACAATCAGAACAAAACAGACCAAAACAGAACAAAACAGAAGGTATACAGAACCAATCAGAACCTATCAGAACATCACAGAACCACATATCTCCACTGATAAACATCATGAACTTCCAAAACACAATCAATATCATCCAAAACACTCTCAAACCACTTCTAAACCAATCAATCATCTCATAAAATCAACCATTCAGCTCTCAAAAACAACAAAAATCAGCCAAAAAAACAAGTCATTTCAACACTCAACATATCCCCACACTTAATAAGGAAGCGTCCTCGCAACCCAGGAAAAAGAGAATACAAGTTCAGGGAAAATCTCAACTTTGATCGTCAATATCTCTTCAAAAAGAATCCATCCATCACGACCCCAACTTATAACCTATTTCTGATATAAAAATACAAAGAAAGGAAAACCCATTTTACAGGAACACTTCTTATCAAACTAGAAAATCACAACAAATTTGTAAAGGATATAAGAGTTTTCTTCTTCTTCATCAGCATCAGCTTCAACTCTCCAACCACGACCCCATCACCACAATTCTCAAAAATGTAGTTTGCACGAAATCCAATCCAATAGGAAATCACCACGTTTGTTTTACGTAAATGAACTCACAATACAAACACTACACACAACACAACCATCTGAATGAATCCTTCAAAAAGAGAGATTTTGATTAAAAAGCTTCCACCATACATTGGAAAGGTATCAATGAAGATGATCCCTCTTGAAAGATTGATGTTGTCGGAAACGATCCATAGACAAGGATTCATCTACAAAGGTTTTGGGAGGATTTTGAAAAAACTGAAGACAGCACATCCTTTCCAACAGGACCAGGTATCTGCTAGGCAAACAAAGGGCATGAAAATACAATATATCCAATTGCTGGGAAAATGCTCACATTGACATTCATGCACAACTTTGGAATAGGCTTGGAATCATTATGAGAGTGCCTATGCATATACGCCAGGTACCAAGCAAAGTGAGCAGTTAATCTCACTGAAGGATCTACAGACTGTGAATACTGCTGAGCAAAATGAACATAGTTCTGATAAGCTTGATTGGCAGCTATCCATTCTCCTGGAATTACTGGCCAATTAATTTGAGGTCCTATAAGGGAATCATCCGAACTCCATCCCCTTCTTCTGGAAATCTGATTATCAAACCCATCACAGTCACTAACCAACTGAGGTGGTTGAGATATAGAAGTGTTAAGTGAAGGAAGTGGAATAAGGAAAAGTGGATGAAGTGAGGGATAGGCAAAATCATAAAAGGAAGAAAAGGTTAAAGAAGGAGTGGCAGAAATTTGGAGGGAATCACTAAGGAAGGGTGTTAACTGATAAATAGGAAATGTAGAGGGTACATGAATGGATGGAGAAGGACATGGTGGAGAAGGGGAAAATACCCTATCCTCAATAAAGGAACAATATGTAAAAATGGGAATTTAAGGGAAAGATGAAGGTTGGAAAAGAAGGGGTAAAATAGTTGTGGAATTAGATTGACAAAGGGAAAGATATAGAGCATATCGGTGAGCCATTTGTTGGTAATATAGGAGGGTAGGAACAGAAGGTCCTAAGAGAGATCGTCTATGATAGGCATCAAAGAAGGTAGAATCAAACGGATTATGTTTTGAAAGATAGGCTAAGAGATCCATCCTCAGTTGATTAGTACTCTGGGCAAAGGTAGGAGCTGTGTTTTGTCGTTAATTCAGAACCACAGAATCAATCATAGGATGCCACGAATTATCATGACAATCAGCCACTTTGGAGGAGTAACCCTGGAACATGTCAGCTATACGCAACTCCAAATGGTTGACATACAAAACAGCCTATAGTACCACATCCCCCACATACCATGCCATATCCACCTCATCTGGAATTAACAAGTCTCCTCGTAGATACATGTATGACATCAACATGGTATCTGGCGTGACAGAATCTTCAAACACCATCCTTACTACCTCTGTGAACAACTCAGCAGACCAAGCCCCACTCCATCCATCCTCTGGAAGAGGTAAATCCATCGTGGAAAGCTTCATGTAGAAGACTAACTTCTGTAAGTGGTAGTGGACAAAGAAAGAATGGTCTGGTGGAACATATTCCTCAAACTGCTCAAAGGTAGACCATAACAAGTCCATTCTAGATTGCAATCATTCCACTTTATCTTGGAATAGAGGACATAAGGTAGCCTGTCTCTGAAGAGCAGCCAAGTCCTGCGGTGAAAGAGAAGGAATCAAGGGAACATTAGGGCTTGGAAGAACAGATCGTGACTTTGCCAGTTGATCTTGCAACTGCTGGATTTGGGAGGCTTGGGATTCCACTGTGTCATTAGCAGTCTGTAAAGCTGAAAGTTTGGCATCTAAGAGAGCTTGGAACTCCTACGCTTCTCTGGACATCCTCTCCTTCTCCTCTGAAAGGCTAGTAACCTGGGAGTGAGCCTCTAGTAACTGGAGCTTCAAAGAAGAGATCTCATCGCTTTGGGTGGCAACCAGCTGGGTTTGTTGTTCCATTTGCTTAAACAAATCTGCTAGGGTATCCTTAGCAGAAGCTAACTCGGATGTTGCCTGATGCAACTGGTCCTTAGACTGCATGAGTTCTTCATAAAAAGACGCGTATAGCTGTTGAACACAGGCTGTCACTGACAATTCAATGGAACTTTGAATATCTTTACAGAGGAAAGGAATTGCATCTCCCGAGACGAGACTGTTCAGTGAGGGAACTGATATGTCCAATGATCCTTCACGATGTGCTCTGAATAGGTTATTACAAGTAAGATACCTAGGGTGTTCAGTGCCAGAGGTAGCAAGAATGGGCACTGAAGGAAGTACTGAAGGAGCTTTATCCGCTACCCGCTTCAAGTGTTTGCGCTGTATGACCAGGGGGAGGCGGAGAATCATCATCCTCTATGTCAATAGGTTCTGACTCATCTGAAGGTGGAGGAGGAGGTACTGGATCTGATGGAGGAGGTGGAGGCACAGTCTTTTGTAAACCTGAATAGGTCAAGAAGGCAGACAAATATGATCCATATGTGACATTGGTAACATTACCCCTGGTGACTTTGACGAAATGTTGATCCATTTTAGTGAGGAGGTAAGTGCTCCAATCAATAGCAACTCCTTTCAACACCATCCTGGAAGCTGTGAAAAGCTCTTTGGACAAATACTAGGATGGCATTTTGGCAGGCATAGACCTGTCCTGGAGAAACTGACAGACCATCTTCCATACGGGATCAGTGATCATGGAAAAGGAAACGCCTGAAGAGTTGATCACCTTCTTAACATCCAACATTTCCCTTGTTTGCTTTTGCAACAGCTTCAGAATCTCTTCATTAGAGAAAAGCTGACGAGTGGTAACAAAAGGTTCACCTTTGGAGGGAAGAGATAGAGCCTTCCCTAAGCCTCGAGGGGTCAAAGTCATAGAAATTCCCTGGACTAGTCCTGTCTTCTTGCTGTAGGAGGCCAAAAACTCATCACATAATGACGGATCCTCTGGAAGCAATGGAAAAGAAGTAGCCACAAAAGCAGCGAGTCCCGCCTTCGTGAGAGGCTCAAAAGTGAGTAGGGAAGAGTAATCCCTACTAACTAATGGGACGTACTGGATAGGGGAGGAGCGTGAGAAGGCGCCATTCAGATGGTTACACACACATCACAAACACAGACAATCAAGGAGAATGCCTGCAAAGCAACAGACAAAAACCAAGGATAAGATATCAACCAATATGGTAAAACGTAACTCGACTAACTAACCCCAAGCAATCCACAACCTAGAAAAAATTCGACATGACCTCGAGACATATGCGACCGAAAGCTTCATGCTATGCATCAGACAAACACCCAGAACCCCGTATCAGGCAAGAAAAGAAAAAACTACACACCGTACCCGTAACCGTAACAAAGACAGGAAACCAAAAGATCACCACATCCTACACACATCAAGGCCACAACTTTGATAGACCAGTGTTTGACCATGGAAATAACTCCAATGACTGTGCAAACCCATCCCACGAAACCGGTTCGTTAAAAAAGGGAATTAAGTGCAGTGAGAGAGGATGAATTTAATAAAGGGTTTATTTTAAGAAATTATTAAGAATGGGTGAATTTTTTTTAAGTGATAAACCTTAGCAAGAAAACGGCGGTTCGTTTTTATAAATTTAATTACCAATTATTAGGTGAAAATAGTGCTTTAATTCGAATCCCGGACTGCGATACCCAGACGGGGTCTCTAAATGCAAGTTCATTAATTACAAATTAAGATGATGTGGAGCGCTTTTTTGCCAGCGCGTGCTCTGGTGACGGCTGGTTCATTTTAATGAAAAATAGCGCGTGCTAAGTGAACGACAGGTCTATTTTAATTAAAAAATATGTGTCTGTAGCGCGAATGCGCGTGGAAACTGTGGGTGAATAAATAGTTCATTTTAATAATTAATTTGTGATTAAGGGAAAAATGAAAATAAATAAAGCACATAAAATAAATACCTCAAAGGGGTGTGTGTGTAATGCCTAAATGCGCACGGAAGAGTCCCCCAAAAGGAGTGAATCCAGGAAAAGAAAAATAAAGACCACTGACGAAACAACAAAGACAACACCTTAGTGGGTGTGTTAATTTTTTTTTGTTAATTTTTGTAATTTATGATTATTTATGGTTGGTTTTTGTTTTTGTGGTTGTTTTGTGTTTTTTTTTGTTTTTTTAATATTTTAATAATAATAATAATAATAATGAAATCAAGATATATAGCACATGAATATGTGATGAAGGGAAAAAATAAAAATTCATCCGTGGAGGAAATATCCACAATTTAGGTTAATAAAATTAGGGTGTTATTTTTTTTTAATTTTTTTTAAAGAATATTTGGCCCGTGTATGACAATATTTTAAAGTGAGAAATTAATGGAAAAATTTCAGGGGTGGGTGGAATTTTGTAGAATTTTTTGGAATTTTTTCTGTATTTTTATTAATTTTAAATGAATTTTATGCATTTTTCAAGGTATTTTTGAATAAATAACCAAATATTTAATTTTTGGTAACTGTGGGGGTGGAAATTTCCATCTCACAAATTTCAAAAAAATTGGCAAAAATATGGGGGAATTTTTAGAATTTTTTTTTGGAATTTTTTTTGAGTGGAAATTAATTTAGAAATTAATTAAGTCAATTAAATCAGGAAAATCAGGTTAGTTGGGTAAGTAGGGTCAAATCAAGTCAGCTAAGTCCTGTTAGTCTGTGTAAATCATGTAAGTTAGACTAAGTCAAGTCAGGTTAGTCAAAGGAAACTAGGTTAGTCTGGGTTAGTCAAAGTCAGTTAGGGAGACTAAGTCGGATTCTAACTAACCTAGGGTAGACTAACTAACCTAGGGTTAGTTAGGGTAAGGTGGGGACTAACCTAAGGGGGGTTAGTTAACCTAAGTAGGGTTAGTCTAACTAGGGTAGGGTTAGTTAACCTAGTGGGGGTTAGTTAACCTAAGTAGGGTTAGTCTAACTTAAGTAAGGTTAACCTAACTTAACTAGGGTTAATTAAGTTAATTAAGGTTAGCTAAGTGAATTGTGGTGAGTTAACTGAGGTGGAGTTAGTTGACTTACTTGTAGGTACAGGGAAGAGGAGGAGGAAGGGGAGGAAGGGGGGAAGGAGGAGGAGGAGCAGGAGGAGGAGGAGAAGGATGAGGCGGAAGAGGGCGGCGGCGCGGGCGAGGTTGGTGTTGAGGAGGAGAGGAGGTGGCGCGTGGATGGCTTGGCGGGTGGAGGCGCCGAAGGGGTGGTAGAGCCGAGCGGCGCGGCACGGCAGCTCGAAAAGGCGGGCGGCTGGTCGTAAAACGGCGGGTGGCACGGAAGGGAGCAACGGCGAGGGCGGCGTTGAGGAGGTGGCGCGTGGATGGCCTGGCAGGTGGAGGCGCCGAAGGGGTGGTGGGCACTGCACACGGCGGCACGTGGAGTGGCGAGTAGGGAGGATGCCCGGTGGCGGCACTGCACACGGCGGCGCGGGCGCCGCTGAAGGGCCGTGCGAGGGAAGGAGGCCAAGAGGAGACGGCCGGTGTGGGTGGCCGCTGAGGGGCGCGCGGCTGGCGGCGAGGAGGGGAGGGAGAGGGAGGAGGGTGGAGGGAGGAGGGGAAGGGTGGGGAGGAAGAAGAGAGGGAGGGGAAGGGAGGGGCAAGAGGAGCAGAAGGTGGGGGAGATGGTAGGGGAGGGTCGGGGAGAGAGAAAGAGGGGAGAGGAAGAAGAAGAGAGAGAGAGAGAGAGAGAGAAAGAGGGGGAGGGTGGTTGTGGGTGTTCGTTGGGGGGATGGGTGGGGTCCATGGGTGGGGTGCCCAAGGGGTGGGAAGGGGGGTAGGGGAGGAAGATGGGCAGGGGCCCAAAGGGGGAAAATGGGCGGGGTGCCCAAGCAAGAGAGGCGTGTAAAAAAATTTACCGTGATGGGATCGAAAAAGGACCGAGAGGGTGATACGGGCCACGCGGACGCGACTGGGGCGCGCTAAGACGCAGAAAATTGAAAAAGGGCACGTTCACGCGCGGGACAGAGCGCGTAAAAACTCATAAAAATAAAGAAAAATTAATAACTCCCAATCCAGACGTCAAAAACAAAATGTTGCAAAAACAAAAAGTGGGAAGGACGGCAGGAGGAAGACAGGGAAAATATGTGACGGAGGTTTCGGGAGGGGTAAAGGGCGGTCACGTGCAAAAAACACAAAAAACGGATCAAAAAACGCAATTAAAAATTAATATTGGAAGATCCGTGCATCGGAACGAGGTGGAGGAAAAAGGAAAATTGTGCAGAAAGACGTGCCCGACAATCCTATCACATCAAAACGTAGTTCCGACTGAGATAAGATGGGTTCACGTGGGAAAAACCCAAAAAAAAACCCCAAAATGGGATCAGAAATTAATCTCGGACGAACCGTTCGCCGGAATGATATACAGTAAGAAGGAAAAATGTCCGCAGGAAGGGGTGGCACAGGGTTGTCATGTTAAACTGCAGTTTCGATGGAAGTAGGAGGGGTTCACATGCGAAAAACTCCAAAAATACGCCCGAAAACTCATTGAAAAATTAATAATAAAAAATCCAGAAGTTGAAAGAGGGGGGAGGAAAGAGGAAAAAGGTAGGGGAAGACAGGAAGGACACGGCTGTCTAATCAAATTGGAATTCCGATGCAAATAGGGCAGGTTCACATGGAAAAATATCAAAAAAACGCACGAAAAAGTCTTAGAAAATCGGAAAATTAATAATGGACAAATCGTGTATCGGAATGACTCGGAGTAAAAAGGAAAAATATTAGAGGAAAGGTGGTTGTCAGGGCTATGATGTCAGATCACGGTTTCGAAGCAAAAAAAGCGCGTTCATATGGAAAACCGTCTAATTTGTGCAAAATGCTTCAAAAATTAATAACTCAAAAATCGTGCACCGAAACAGGGGTAGCTAAAAAGGAAAAATGGTCAGTTCAAAGGAAGGAACAGGGCTATAAGGTTGGATTTGGACTTCAGTGAACGTAGGGTGCATTCACATAGCAGGACCTCAAAATCAGGGAATGAAGGAAAACTACAAGGGAACAGCCCCAAGGGTGGGTGGAACATGAACGGTTGGGTGGGAAGGGACCCCATTAGGGTAATAGCAAGGCATGGCATACATCCATGAGCAGGTTGAGGCATATGCAGAAGGGTATACAATGTAGATGCGCAGGGACGCGTCCCCACACTTAAAACCTTAACAGATAGGGTTAACCGAGCAACAGGGACCTAGGACCACGCCACAGACCATCCACTAACGTCCCCACACTTAAAACATAAACGTCACTGAGAAACAGAAGGTGTAGGGTTAGAAAAACTTGGCCCATGTTGTTGAGGATCAAGGTTGATTGTCAATGGCACGTCCTGTGTTGTTGTCGGCTGCTGGAGGTACCAAGGCATCTTCTCGGCACACGTCCGTCATGGAAGGGACCACGCGGTAGCACCCAGGGAGGTAGTTGATAGAAGGAATCGCAGAAAATTTGTCGATGATGAGGGATACTACACTCAACTCACAGTTACTCAAATGGAATGAAAGAACAGTCACTCGCCCCATGACTAATATCACTCGAGGAAGAATGATTGAAACCCATATCTCATACCCGGTTTAGAAATCAACAAGGGGAATGGTGCAGAAGGAGTATGCCAGGGTGCACAATTGATGGTGCATTAGTGCGTCGAACCCGTCTGGCATAGGTGCAAGGAGGAAGGCAAGGGAGCCTTACAGTGCAGTGTACAGAACAGGGTGACATGTCCTGTGATGACGGTAGAGACCCATCCCGTGGGTGCATAGGGAAACGGGAATATACCTGACTCCAAGTGTCGTAACGTCCCTCAATCTCACCTCTCGGTAATTGATTGAAGAAACTCCAGTCACACTCAGCCCACCCTCTGTCTCACGCTCTGTTGATAGATACAGGAGGGCAACCTTTTCCTGAAATCCATTGATGTTATCCTCACAGTCACTTGTGCAAGGGTTGTATGCCTTGTGCGCATTGGATGGTGCAACTGTGCATCTCGCCCTGTGTCGGCATACGGTGCAAGAAGGAAGGCCAAGGAGCCTTATGGTGCAGTGCACAGAAACAAATTGTGCTTTGTGCATTGAGAGGCCCATCCCGTGCGTGCAACACTTCATTCATACTACTTACCTCTCATTTGATTTGAAGGGAAAAGACTGGTCTCTCGCCCCACCCTTTGTCTCACTCGTTGTTGATAGTTACAGAGGGCAATCCATACTCACGTGCCCCATCCGGTTAGGATGAAAGCTCACATCACTCAATTGTTTGTCGATGAAGATCGCGTCATCAGTTGTGGAAGAGGCGGACCCAGGGAGGTAGCCATAAAAAAAAATGTTGTGTTGGATAGGAACATGTTGTCTGCTAGAGGACAGTTAGACACTCTGCAGAGAGATCCAGGACACAGCATACTAAGGGAGGTAGCTTCGGAATTGGATCCTGGAAATTTCAAGTGATGAATCCACTTTTTGGACTGCTGGGTGTTACCACCTTTTCCACAGCCAGCTTCTCGCCCAAGGGTGTTTGTCACCTTTTCTTGGAACGAGGCCTGCTATGACAGGGAATTTCTTCCTTTTCTCTCATAAAAATTTTTTTTTTCTCTTGTTTTTTTTTTCTTTCTCTTTTTTTTTCTTGTTTTCCCCTATTCCCGAGGGTGTTTCCACCTTTTCTCGAAGAATAGGTCGGCATGACAGGGACCTAAGTCCTTTTCTCCCATGACCGATATGTATATTTTTTTTTCTCTTTTTTTTTGTTTTTCGAATTAAACAAGGGAATGGTAGAAATATCATGTATCCGGACCAACCTCGCCACTGTCGTTGGTGGAAAATAGAGGATAAGAGATCAAGGCTGGAAGGGGGGTTTGAGGGAACAGAGGGTTGCGTCCACTTCATCAGGAGTGACTGAAGAACGGCTATCAGAAGTAGCATCATAAGAAGTAGAGTGCCGCGCCAACGAGGGAAAGGATCAAGTGACCGTGATTGTCAAGATCCCCAAGGAGGGAAGTACTTCTTCAGGCGATATCCATTGATCAGAAAGGGATCATCAGAGGCATCAACGGTCTGCACTTGGACAGAGCCATTAGGGTTGATGGCAAGTACCTTATAGGGGCCCATCCACCGCTGTTGGAGCTTGCCAGGAAACTTGCCAAATCGTGAATCATAGGCTAGGACCAAATCACCTTCTTTGAACTCCTTGTGCTTGATGAAGCTGTCATGGTAAGCCTTGCGTCGAGCTTGCGTGGCTTCCATGTACTGTAGAGCCATCCTGCGAGTTTCGTCCAAACATTCTAGGTGCAGGAGACGGCGTTGCAGTGAATCATCGTCCCCCAAACGCTCTTTGATAGCCACTCTCAAAGAGGGTAATTCCAGTTCAACAGGGAAAACAGCTTCTGTACCATACACCAGCTGGAAGGGTGTCTGTCCTGTTGCTGCTTTATGGGAGGTTCTGTACGCCCTGAGGGCCTCTATAAGTCGATCATCCCAATCACGACGATGTGCGGAAATTGTTCTTGTCAGAATCGAGCAAAGGATGCGATTGGTGACTTCGACTTGGCCGTTGGCTCTGGGGTAATAAGGAGTGGACTTGCGATAGCGGATCTTATACAACTCTGTCAACTCTTCCATGACTTTATTAAGGAAATGAGTGGCTCTGTCACTTACCAGCTCTAAGGGATTGCCAAAACGGGTGATGATATTCTCGTACATGAACAGGGCCACGCTGTTACCATCGTCTCGCTTTAGAGCTTTAGCTTCACACCACTTGGTGACATAATCCGTATATACGAGGATGTATCTGTTCTGCTTCCTTCTGGTGGGAGGATCGATTGGACCTACGAAGTCAATGCCCCACTTCTCAAACGGCTTTAAGGGAAGGATAGGTTGCAGTGGCATGGCACTTGTCTTGGTGGGTTTCCCCATTCTCTGACAAGCATCACATCTTTTACAGTAATCATAGGCATCCTTGTGGATAGTAGACCACCAGTATCCTGCTAGCAGAGCCTTCCTGGCTGTAGCTTCTCCTGCAAAGTGACCTCCACATGGCTCGTCATGGCAAGCCTTCAGAACAATCCCAATCTCATCTCCTGCAACACATCTTCGGAACACTTCATCTTTGCCTTTCTTGTACAGTGCACCGCCTAGCAGGGTGTAGGGGACTGATTCTAGCATAAGCTTCTTCCTCTCTCGACTAGAGATACCAGGAGGATACTGTTGGGTTGGCAGCAGATTGGCAATGTCTGCATACTAGGGAGTTACAGTTTCTACCAAGAATAGGGAAGCATCAGGGAGGTCTGGATCATCTTGCTCCTCGTATGCAGTTTGTGGGATACGCGGCAGATGATCAACCAGAACATGGGAACGACCAGGCTTAGTAATCACCTCAAAGTCAAACTCCTGGAATAGAAGGAGCCATCTCATCATTCGTCCTTTCACATCTTCTTTGTTCATCAGGAAGGATAGGGCCTCATGATCCACATAAAATTTAAAGTGGGTGGATAGCAGGTAGTGGCAAAACTTCTCTAGGGCAAACACCATTGCCAAGCACTCCAGCTCACTGTATAGTTCTGTTCCCTATCAGTGACTTTTTGGCTTGCGTAATAGATTGGTTGATCCAGCTTTGAGGAGCCCTTCTAGCATAGGACTGCGCCTAAGCCTTCAATAGATGCATCAATATGTACATGGAACTCCTTCGTCCAATTAGGAGGCTGCAGAATGGGTGCCTCAATCAAACACTACTTCAAAGTGTGGAAGGCTTTGTCACATTCTTTCGTCCAAGTAAAATCTGCATCTTTCCTCAGAAGCTTGTGCAAGGAGGTTGCCTTTGTTGCAAAATGGGCTATGAACCTTCTGTAGTAACCCACATGGCCTAAGAATCCCCTCAACTGTTTGAGGTTGGTGGGTGCTGTCAGAGCTGCGATTTTTTCGATCTTTGCAGGGTCCGTTGATATCCCTTGTGTAGTGACAATGTGGCCCAACAGAACCCCAGAAGAGACCCCAAAGATGCATTTGTCAGGGTTGAGGGAAATCCCGTACTCCCGGCATCGGTCAAAGCATTGTTCCAGGTGTTCCCAATGTTCACGGATCAAACTGTAGACACAAAAGTCATCCAAATATACCTCAATAAAATCGTGCAGATGATTTTGAAATGCGGCCATCATGACTCGTTGGAAAGTAGTAGGGGCATTGCAGAGCCCAAATGGCATCACTCGGTAAGCGTAGGTCCCCCAGTGAAGGTTGTTTTGGATTGGTCCTCTTCTGCTATCTGCACTTGGTTGTATCCACTGAATCCATCCAGAAGGGAGTAAAGCTCATGTCCTGCCACTGTGTCCAACAATTGGTCTGTGAAAGGGATAGGAAAGTGATCCTTTTTTGTCTTGGAATTCAACTTGCAGAAATCCACACATATTCGCAATTTGCCATTATTTTTGGGTACAACCACGATGGGTGAAACCCGTTCACTATTTGCCAGTGGATAGATGAACTCGGCTTCTAGAAGCTTCAGCAGCTCCACTTTCACCAATGTGGAATAATTCGGGTTCATTCGCCTCTGTCCTTGCCGTACTGGCTTGGCATCAGGCTCGAAATCAATATGATGCTGACATATTGTGGGATCAATCCCCTTTAGGTCTTTGTAGGACCATGCAAACACGTCCAAATTTTCTTTCAACAAGTTGTACAAGGTTGGAAACTCCTCTTTTGGGAGGCTGCTACCCACCTTCAAGTGGCGTTCAGTGCCTTCTGCATCCACAAAGGTTAACTGCCTTTCACCTTCTACTTCACGGATGAAGGTCCCACGGACTGCTTCTGGGTACAGATCCGACTCCTTCAAGGAAGTGATGTCCTCTTCCGATGTCCCACTAGAACCAACTTCTTCTTTTGGTGGAGACTTAGGTTGCTCCTTAAGATGTTGAAATGGGATTAGAGCCGTTTCGGGTTTGGTTTCAAAATTAATTACCTCTTGGCTGGAATACTCATCTTCTGATGACACATCCAGGAACGTCACATAACAGGGACCCTCTGATGCCTGTTGGGTTGGTGGTACTGGTGCTTGTTGGCACGGTGCATCATCATCATCTTTCTTTGGCAAGGATGGGTTAGGACGGCATGAGCCACTATTGAAAGACGGCTTGTTCTTCTTAATCCATTTCTTATAAAGATTTTGCATACGAAAAGATCCATTTACCAGACCAAATGGTACCATCATCATTCTATCCCATAACATGAGCTCGTCTGCTTCTGATGCTTCTGGAACTTCTTCTTCAAATGTATCCTCTGCAGATGGGATAGATTCTTCTGTCTTACTTTCAAAACCTTCTTCGTCCATATCATATTCATCCTCTTCTGTCTCTGTTTCTGCTTTTGCTTTTGTCCATGTTTCTGTCTCTGCTTCTGTCTCCGTAGGAGCTTTGTAACAGAAGAACAGATTCTCGGTTTCCTCTTCTGCCTCTGTCTCTGTCTCTGTTATGGCCACGTAACAGGGAGAGTAGTACATCCATGCTTCAAACTCACTGTCAGAAGTGATTTCAGAAGTCATTCCTGGTTCAGGCAGGAAGTATTCACCCATTGATAATGGCTTTGCATCTTTTGGGAGTCGACTTACAGTATCCATTGTCAAGGAACGTGCCATTGTTTTCTTGGGAAGGATCTGTTTGACAGCATCTTCGTCTACTGATGTTCCATCTGTAGTCTCATTAGGGGAGTCAGAAGATAATTCCAAGGAGGTGGATCCATGTCCTTTTTGAGAACCATACAGTTTCAGCACCACTTTGTTGGGTCCTCTACCCAAGGTCAAGGTTCCTTTGAACCAATCCGTCCTTGCTCGGGCTTAAAAAAGCCATGGTCTGCCCAGTATAACAGAGGGTAGGATGTACCATAAGAGTTCCGTTTCACCACCAGATAGGTTAGCCAATAATCTTTCCCAGCCACTGTAGTCTTCACATATGGGAGAATGCCCAAAGGATTGATTCTTCTCTGATCCGCCAGTCTGATGAGCCATTGGGTGGGTTGCACACCTTGTAGGCCTAGATCCTTCATTGTCACATCCGTCATAATGTTCACTGATGAACCTCCATCAATCAGTGCATTTGCAATGAAGCAGCCTTCTATCCACACGCCAGTCTCTGGAGTACCCGGATCTAGGAAGGCGTAGCTACATCCACTTCTTTGACAGGCTCTGGAGCTTTGTTGGACTTTGTTGCTGTTGAGGGAGCAATCCTTAAGCCATGTCTTCTTGTCAGTATACTTTTGAACCTTTTTCGGCAACTGGGAGATAACATCAATAATTGTCGGAGTGTGAGGTTTGGTTTAAAGGTATCTAGATCTCTGACTAGATCGTATTCCTTGATAGGATCCACTGGCTTCTCTAACTGGTTAGGGAATGGGGCGACACCCATTTTCATTTTCCCTCTTTCTTCCAACAGAGACATCATGGGAACTTCTTCTTCCACTTGCGGCACCTCCGCCTCCTCTGTCTCCTAGACCTCTGGTCCTGTCCCTGGAACTGTCTCTGTAACTCTCTGTGGCACTGTAGGGCTCTGTACGGCACTGTCAGGCTCTGTTCTGTTCTGTTCTTCTGGTGGAAGATTGAACTTCACTATTCTGGCAGGAGGATTATTTTCTTTCTGGATAGATGGTTCCTTCTTCTTTGCACGTGTGATGGCAGCAACTTCCAATTCCACTAAATTGGAGGTAGGTTCTTGGGCCTTGGCCGGACTATCAGTAGCACTGTTTTTCACTGGGGCTGGGCTTGGACAATCTTTTGCAGTGTGGCCTTTTCCTTTGCATCGACTGCATAAGGGCTTGTAATCCACTGACCTTTTGGGATTTGGACAATTTGGTGAGATGTGTTCCTTTTCTCCGCATCCGTAACACTCCACTTCTGATCTCTGACCACCGCCAGACTGTCTTCCTCTTTAACTTTGGGATGGAAAGCTTCTAGGTCCAAAATTAGGACCAAACTCTCTAGGCTTGGGTCCAATATCCTGCGTTGTCATTTTGGATTCTAGCAAGTTGAATCTTGCGTCTTCTTCCTTCCTTCTCCTATCATGCATCTCCTTCAGAGAGCAAATATCCTCTGTATGGTTCTTCCGCAAACAGTAGGAACAGAGTGCTCCAGGAATGGTTGGTTTTCGTTTACATTCAGTGGCTAAATGGCCTGCTTGATGACACTTACCACACCAAGTATTTGACCGCATCACATCTCTTCCTGCTCCTGCAACGTTGGATATGCTAGCGGTGTTCACTTTCAGCGTCTGTAGCTGCTTTGTAATCACATCCATCAACTCCTTTTTGATGTTTGCAACTGAGTTGGATAAGTAATCCTTCAAGCTTTCTCCTCCGGAGGTACTGGCAGGAGGGTTCTGAGGAGTCTCTGTAATCACTGCATAAACAGGTTGGGCTGGTGCAGAGGGATCTCTGTTCTGATTCTGATTCAGAGCTCTTGTTTGAACTGTTGGCTGTTGGCTCCAGTTGGTAGGATTCCACTGTTGCTGATGATTTGGCATTGAGGAAATTGGTTGGGACCATTGTTGTTGTGGTTGAACCATCATTTGAGGCAAGGATTGTGGCCACTGTGAATTTGGTGCACTGTACTGTGATACTGGGGGCATCTGTTGGTAGGGATAGGGAACAGTCCCTGGGACTGCATTTGGTGGATACATCATTCCTGGCATCAGAGGAGGTAGGACTCCTCTTCCTGGATTCATCGCCAATCTAGCTTCCACTTCATCGTACAGTCGTGCACCTTCTGTTGCAACTTGCAGCGTGGCTGGTCTTTGCAGCTCCACAAACTTACGGACTTCTGGTTGTAATCCTCTGAGAAACACTCCCTTCTGAATGCCATCATCTAGATTATGGTTAGTCCATCTCTTCAGGATGGATTCCATTCGTGAGACATAAGCTTCCACTCTTTCTCCAGAAGACTGACTTAGGTTCATAAATTCCTCTCGCATCCGCTCTTCAAAACCTTCACGCCTGAATTTAGTGAGGAAGGCCAACTTCAGGTCGTCCCATGTGCCAAAAGTTCCTGCTGCTTGTCTCTCATACCATTGAAACGCCGCGACCTTGAAAGTGGCGGGGAATATTGCTAACCAATGCTCAGGGGTTCTGGCATTGTTAGCCACACACGCTACCATAAACTCTGCTACATGAAGATTGGGGTCTTCATTGTACTCTCCCTTAAAAACTGGCAATGGAACTACATTCGCTGGCCTGTCATCAATATTTCTAGGATGGATCTGGCTTGGAAGTGGACCTTCAGCAGGAGGAGGAAGGGCTTGATGTGCCGTTGGGACTTCTGTAAAGAGTTCCGCAAGGGCGTCAAAGGCGGCTTCTGCTGTGAGCTCGTTCTCAGCCTTGATTTTTGCTTTCTCTCTTCTCACGTACCTTTGGACTCGTTCTAATACTTGCCTCTTTATTGTGTCATTCATCAGGGGGTTGGCTCCACTATGTTGTTAGTGCTCCAGAGAGGGTTAACAGAAGGCTTCAGTCTCTGGAGGACTCTCTTGCCAACATTTCTTCTACTTCTTTCTTTTCAATGTCCCTGAATTCTGCTTTCATTCCACTGCACAGAGGAAGGTATTCGGTTCTAAAGGTGTCAAAATGCATACGTCTGAGCATTCTGGTGGTGCCATCATCATAGTAATGCCAGCTTCTGATGGTTTCAACAGTGTATGTTGTGAAAAACACTCTATCTACATCCATCAATAGAACAAATAAAGCAAAGGAATACACCATCTTTGAATGGAAATACATCACATAGTATTCATCTTCAATATCTTCATAGTCTTCTCTCTCAATCTCTCATATACAATCACTCTGTTGAGTAGAATTGGCTATCTCTGACTCTCTCTCTCTCTCTCCATCAATAATACATCATCTCCTCACTACAATCTCTCATAATCACTCATAATAATCCCTCTTAGGTCGTGGATACCCCTCCCAAGAGGTATGTCTGATATGAAGAGTCACCAGAGCCACTACAGTGTCTTTTCATAGCTCACTACTGTCACTTCACTCTAGTCTTCACTTGAGTCTTCAACAGCTACTTCTTTCACTTCTTTCAGCTCCTTTGCACTTGTAATCAACTCTTTCCAAGGCTAGAAAACTTTCCCAAGCTACACTCTCATCCATCAAAACACATACAGAAGCATACAGAACAGTCACAGAACAGTACCAGAACAGCTACAATACAGAACAGAACAGAACAGAAACAGAGGCTCTACAGAAGACCTACAGAAGGTTACAGAAGGTCATCAAAACCACATAACTCATACTCAAACCATTCCAAACTCTCACAAACCATTCAATAAGCTTTCACAATATCTCAATCTTCATCAATCAATACTCCATCCCTCCTTACAGAAGACAATCAAAACAAAACAGACCAAAACAGAATAAAACAGAAGGTATACAGAACCAATCAGAACCTATCAGAACATCACAGAACCACATATCTCCACTGATAAACATCATGAACTTCCAAAACACAATAAATATCATCCAAAACACTCTCAAACCACTTCTAAACCAATCAATCATCTCATAAAATCAACCATTCAGCTCTCAAAAACAACAAAAATCAACCAAAAAAACAAGTCATTTCAACACTCAACATCAAGTCATCAAAAACCAGTGAGATAAGCTTCATAGCTTACAAGCTTAAAAGCTTTTATTTTTATTAAGCTTAGTATTAAAGCTTAATAAGCTTTAAGCTAAAGCTTCAAAATTGCAATGCGAGGTCTCAGAGTATGTCCGAAAATTCCGCCACGTTGAAAAAAACGACCCCCCCCACGAATTTCGCCGTTGGCTGTCCATTAAGCCCCAAGCTTAATCACTTAAGCTCCTTAATCAATCAAGTCATCACAAACTTCAAGTCACACACAACCAATCAAGTTCAGCAAGTTCTAACAAGTCAAAGTTCTGCAAGTCCGACAAAGCAAGCAAGTTCTGCAAGTCTACAAACTCTGCAAGTCACATTAGTCTGGTACTCTGCAAGTCAGACAAGTCAACTGGAGTCAAAACTGACTTCTGTCCAAAACTCATAGAAAGGCTGTTCCTACGCAGAAACTCTGAACTGCAAAGTTGTTCATTGGAAGGTACTCTACCCATGTGCAGGTTTGCTGAAGCATTTTCAGCCATATGAAGAAGGATAAAACGTAGATTTTTCGAAGATAGTGAAAGCCACAACCAAAAATACATAAGTCTTGTATTCCCGAACTTGAGCTACGCTCATCCCGCTAACTTGATTTTGAGTGAGAAAGGTCTTTTGAGTTTTGCAGGATGACGGAACCACATATGGATGATCTTAGGCTGAAGGCAACCTACCTGAACTTACGATGGAGCAAAAGCTGGATTTAATCATGATGCAATTGGATGAAGAACGAAGGGCTAGGCAAGCATTGCAAGTTCAATTGGAAAATTTACAAAGATCTTCTATCGAAAAAGAAGAACCTCAATCTGAAGATCTTATCCGACGTACCATCGACGCAACTCTCGAAGCTCAAACCATCCGCAAGGAATCAAAGATAAGTAAAAGAAATTTCAAATTCCGTACTTTCAATGGCACTCGAGAGGGAAAAACTGTTCTTGCATTCATTAGTCAGTTTGACGACTACTTTCATGAGGAAGCCTATGCAGAAAAAGATAAAATCAAGTGTGTCACTAATCATTTAGTAGACAGAGCATCTCTTTGGTGGACTGTAGTACGCAAGAGTATAGATTGTCCCGCTACCTGGGAGAATTTCAAGAAGAAGTTTATGCAGAATTTCCTTCCTCCACAATTTCATGAGAAAGCTATTAAGCAATGGGATCTTCTTCAGCAACGGGATCGTGAGCCTATTCCTCAGTACACAGAGCGTTTTTGGAATGCACTACTCCAGTTACACATGCTTGAAGATGTACCTGAAGCGACACACAAGCGCAAGTATATGTCTGGACTTCTTGGGCATTACTACGCTGAAGTTAACATGTTCAAGCCTGCTACTCTTGAAGATGCAATTTCACTAGCTCACGACACTGAAGACAAGTTGCGAGGTAGAGACAGACATCCACAGCAATTCCAAGCCAATGGTAACTATGAATCTAAACAATTCAATTCCAATTTTAGAAGATTTAATCCAGGTCGTTTCTCTTCATCATCTTTCCGTAAAAATTGGGCAAAACCACCTGCTTTACCATCCAATGTCAATCAAAATTCCAAGCCTATTCCATAGCCAAATTCTAATGTACCTAGACTTCTTGCCATTGCAAACAATGTAACCAAAGCCAAGCCAATAGTATGCTATAAATGCCACCAACCTTGACATTTAGCAGCAAATTGCCATTCGAAGAAGCCACCTGCCCATATCAACTATCTTGGAGCAATGGATGATGAAGAACATGAAGATATGCCCGATTTTACAGAAGATGAGGATGACACTACTACTCCTTTGGATACTTTACCAGGTATGCCAACTCCACATTCTTTATTGACTATGACATGTTTGGTGCATGGAAAAGAAAAGATTATTTTGCATGATGACGGTAGTACTCATGATTTTATTTCAGCAAAATTAGTAAAAGAATTGAAGTTACAGACTGTACCTACGCATTATCGCATCAAAGCAGCATTCTTAGGCACTAGGTATAATGGTACACAGGAAGTGCATGATTTAGAAATTCAAATTGGTCAATACACTGAAAGAAGAATTTTTCTAGTTGTTCCATTACAGTCGAGTGACATTATTTTAGGTATGCCTTGGCGTCATCAGCATAACCTAGATATAGATTATTCCACGCATTCAATTAATATTAAATTTCAAGGAAAACATATTACATTGTATGGTATGCATGCGTCTAATGTTTTTCCACTGCTTTCACATACTCAAGCTAAACGTGCATTACGCAAGAGTAGTAAATCCTATCTCATTTGGGTGAATGAATTGCAAGTAAAAGAAAATCATATGCATCCTAGGCATAAAGAATTTCTTGCACATTTTAAAGACTGTTTTGCCGAAGACCTACCACCTGGTTTACCTCCTTCACGTCCAGAAGACCATAAGATAGATTTGATTCCTGGCACACAACCACCTTGCAAAGCACCATATAGGCATAACTAGATAGAGCAAAAAGAAATTGAGAGTCAAGTTGAGGAATTACTAAATAAAGGATTGATTAGACCTAGTAGTTCTCCATTTGGTGCACCTGTTCTGTTAGTCAAGAAAAAGAATAATACCTATCATATGTGCATTGACTATCGAGCTTTAAATAAAATCACTGTAAAGAATAGGTATCCCTTTCCTAGAGTTGATGACCTTATGGATAAACTACAAGGCTCTACTATATTTAGTAAAATAGACCTTAAGTCTGGTTATCATGAGGTGAGACTAGATAAGTCAGACATATTCAAGACTGCATTTAGAACACAGTTTGGTCATTACCAATTTTTAGTGATGCCATTTGGATTGACTAATGCACCTGCTACGTTTAGTAGAATGATGAACCGTATATTTTTGAAATATCAGTATTGTGTAATTGTCTTCTTTGATGATATTTTGGTGTTTATTCAAAATGAGAAAGAACATTATGAGCATTTGTCATTGGTTTTCCAGTTACTAAAAGATAATCAACTATATGCAAATCCTGAAAAGAGTGAATTCTTTAAAATAGAAATTGAGTATTTAGGTCATATTGTATCATCTGATGGAATTAAAGTTGATCTTAAGAAAATAGATGCAATATTGAATTGGCCTGTACCTAAAAACGTGCATGAGTTACGCTCATTCCTTGGTCTTGCTAGTTTCTATAGGAAGTTTGTGCGTAATTTTTCATTACTTGCTTTACCACTGACTAAAATTCTGAAGAAAGGTATTGTCTATCATTGGTCCAAAAATCAACAGAAATCCTTTGACTTATTGAAACATGCCTTAACCCATACCCCTATCCTACAGTTGCCTGATTTTAATAGACCATTCTTTCTAGTAGTGACCGATGCTAGTGGATCAGGAATAGGAGCTGTACTTATGCAAGACAATCATCCTATAGCCTATTCTAGTTATAAGCTGAAACTCTCTGAACTGAAATATTCCACATATGACAAAGAACTATTAGCTGTTGTACAAGCATTAAGACAGTGGAAACACTACTTAATGGGTTCAGAATTTATGATTAAGACCGATCAGCAAAGTATTAGACATTTACTTAGCCAACCCCAAATCTCTGACCGACATATCAAATGGGCATCTTTTATCCAGAGTTTTCATCCTATCATTCAATATCAACCCGGTAAAGAAAATGTAGTGGCTGATGCATTAAGTAGAAGACCTGCCATTCATAATATTTCTGTTATATCTTTCGATTCTTTGATTGCTATGAAAGATACTTATCATCAGGATATTACTTTTCATGCTGATTGGAATAAATTAGTTCAAAATAACTTGATTCCTACTGATTCATTATCTTATAATGATGGATTTATGTTTTATGAAAAGAGATTGTGTGTTACAATTCCATTCCGATCTTTTGTTTTGAATGAGATTCATTGTCCCCCATACCAAGGTCATAGAGGTATCATATCTACTTTACGTACATTAACTCAAGATTTTTATTGGCCGCATATGGACACTGATGTATCTAACTTTGTTTCCGAACGTTTGATTTGTCAAAGAGTTAAGAGACATCATGGTAAACAGTATGGATTACTTATGCCTTTGTCTATTCCATCTAAACCTTGGGAACAAATTTCTATGGATTTTATTACTGGTTTACCTAATACTAAATCTAACCATGATATGATTTGGACAGTAGTAGATAGCTTTAGTAAACAAGCATATTTCATTCCATGTAAGAAAACTTTAACAGCATCACAGGCAGCACAATTGTTTTTAAAAATTGTTTTCACTAACCATGGATTGCCAAAAGCTATTATTTCAGATCGTGATTCTAGATTTTGTAACAACTTTTGGATTACCATGTTTGCTAACCTAGGCACAAAGATTGATTTCTCATCTGCATTTCATCCTGAAACTAATGGACAAACAGAAGCCACTAATAGCACTATTATAGATCCCTTACGTGCATATACTATTTCTAAACCTCAGACATGGGACACACATTTGCATTTATTACAGTTTGCATATAACAATACACCACACACATCTACAAAGAAAGCACCGTTTGAAGTGATTTATGGATATAGATTATCTACACCTGTTGCATCTTTGTCAAATAGAATTCAGAGTGCTGATGATATTGCTAGTATGCATAATACTATTTTTGATGAAGTTAAAGACATGATTGCCAAAGCCCAGCAATCATATACCAAACAAGCCAATAAGAAAAGACAAGCAATGAATTTTAAAGTTCATGACTATATTTGGTTGAGAATAGAAAAACGTAGACTACAAAGTGTAGATAGACACCTAGTTGTGAAATTAGCCCCTAGATTCTATGGACCATTTAGGATCAATCAATAAAATAAATGACAATGCATTCAAGTTAGAATTACCACCTCACTGGAAAATTCACAACACATTTCATATTAGTTTATTAAGACCTTTTAGAGGCCATTTACCTGTACACCCTGTTTATGAAAACCCACCTTTGTTAGAGGAAGAGATTGAAATACTTGAACCTGAAGCTATCATAGACACTGACTTTATGACCACTAGAACTAGCCGAAGATATTCTAGATATCTAGTTAAATTTAAGAACCATCCTGTACAGGAAGCACAATGGATGCACGCTAGAGACTTAAATGCTTTCCCCACTCTGTTAGCTCCACATTGAGCTAATAGCAATTGAGGTCAATTGCTATCCCACCTCGGGGGTATGATGCCAGGAGGCATATTTCACGGTGGATTCCGTGCCACGGTGGATTCCGTGAGGTTTTACGGTGGATTCCGTAAACTTTGATGACCGGGGCTCATATACAAAGTCGATTCTTTGTGCGAGAAGTTGATGGGGATGCCTGTCCTTTTTGGGCGTTTCATTAATGTAGTGTGTACATGGGTGATTCCATAGCAGGTGATTCCCCAAAATGCATATTAAATTAATAAACGTTTTATGAGTTTAGAGTGCGCACTCGTAATAAATTAAGGTTAGGATTTATTTGTAACCAGTTGATTTATTTATGTAGCTGAAAACTGCTAAGTATTCACTTTTGTCTGTTTAATTGTATTATTTTACTAACGATTGTGAATGCTTCAGTTGATGTGTAGAGATAGCAGCAGTGGCGGAGGAAAGCATTGGAGGATAGCGAGTATTCGATTTATGGATTATATTTTGATGGGCGCATATCTTAGACATGGCGCCTATATTTTGTCATGCCTATTTATTGAGGCGTTGGATATTTATTATTATTTTGTATGCGCATGGGCGCACGATTATGTTATTTCTACTTGGACATTGTATTGGGCATGCCAGACTATTTGGGCACCGCCCATTAGCTTTATTCCTATTTTTGTGTTAAAGCAAACTCAAAAGCTAAAAGCTTGCTATTTTGTAATTTGGGCTATTATTTGAGCTTGAAGATGAATAATACATAAAATACATGCTTTGTGGAGCGCTCACACAAGGCATGGGGGGAGATTGCACCCAATTGGTCTCTTGCTCTTGTCGTTCATGCTTTTTACCTTGTAATTTGTGCAAAAACTAGAGTTCCATTGTTCTTGGGGACCTTCCGGCATTCACTACGTGGGCGTACAACATCCGATCTGCGCACCAAGAGTATGTTGGTTTTTGAGGATTTTGAAGATGACATAGATGAAGCTAATGCAATGGCACTTAATGCTGAAAATGAAGATCTTGAGGAGGAAGTTGGGCAGGAGTATTTTTATGATCCAGCCGACTCTTTTCCTTTTGATCCAGGTGGAAGTGTTCCATTTGACCGAGGTGAAACTTGTGATGAGTCGCTTGTTGCTACTAATTGTTCTATCTCTATGGATGCTTGGACAGGATCTAAGAGCCCTAATACACTCTCTATGAAGGGAAGCATATGTGGAAAGCCAGTGTTCATCCTGAGAGACAGTGGCAGTACTCATAGTTTTGTGAATAAGTCCATCATGGACAAGCTAAATTGTGTTCCCACAGATTTATAGCAGTCCATTAGCAAAACAAGTTCAATCAACAGTTTGGTGAAATGTAGGTTTTTGGAGGCAGAGGAAACTTTAGAGGCAAGGGAAGCTCTAGAGAAAGATGTGGATGGCAGAATAGAGGTTCTAGAAATTCTGCTATTGTTTGTCATTATTGTGGCAAAATAGGCCATATTGCAGCTCATTGCTATGCAAAGAAGGATGATATTTGCAGTGGTAAATTGAAGCAAGGAAACTATGCATTGTCTTCACGATAGAATGAAGACAAAAATGAGTGTCTGTTTGTTATGCAGCATATGATGAATGCAGTTACAGGAAAGGGGACACATGATGATGTGTGGTATGTCAACTGAGGTGCATCTAATCATATGACCAGTCATGTTGAATGGTTTGGAGAGATGTAGGACTTACAAAACCCAGGTTATGTGCAGACGGGTGATGATTCATGCTACCCAATTTCACACATTGGAATGGTTTCCTTATCATTGTATGATAGCCAGACAAAGAGTTTGACAGATGTATTACATGTTCCATCACAATTAAAAAGAATCTAGTGTCTGTTGGCCAAATGGTAGAGCACGGGCTGCAGGTCAGATTCAATGCAAAAGGTTGTTTTGTAGAAGACTTTAACAATAAGTGCAGGTTGGTCGCAAAAGGAAGTAGAGTTGGCCGAATGTTCACTTTAGATGCTAGAATCCCTGCAATGGATGTTGCTATGTATGCTAAAGGAAAAGGAGTAGCTACAGATATTGGGTATGCAAATGTGCAAAGGCTGAAATTAATGCAGTCCAAAGGATTGGTTACAGGGTTGCCTTCTTTTAGAGTTGTAGAATTGCATGGTGGTAGCAAATACTTTTTCACATTTATTGATGACTGTTCAAGGAAGCTATGGGTATACTTCATAAAGGAAAAGAGTGATGTGTTTGAGCACTTCAAATCTTTTAAGGTAGCTGTTGAAACAAAAACATGCTTAAAAGTGAAGTGCTTGAGATCAGATGGAGGGGAAGAGTACCTATCTAATGAGTTCAGTGGTTTCTTGAGGACTCATGAAGGTGACAAACTTTATGGAGAAGGTATCAGCTTGGAGGATGTCCATTCTAACAATGAGGCAGAATATCAAGCCTTGCTTTTAGGTTTGAGGTGGTGTCTCTCACATGGTGTCACTCGACTTAATGTTTTTCGGGATTCTATGCTAATTGTTAAGCAAATGAAAGGAATCTGGGCTTGTAAAAATGATAACTTAGCAGTGAAAATGAGGGAAGCTAAAACTCTCATGAGAAAGCTACAGAAAGCCCAAATCTATTTTGTGCCAAGGCGCACAAATGGCGACGGCAATTTTTGGATATTGTTTCTCTTTAGGTTTAGGAATATTTTCTTGGATCTGTAAGAAGCAACCAAGCCAAGGGAACTTTCTTTGTTGCATGTGAATGAGTATAGTTAAGTGAATCCTTTGGCATATGGGAGTACACGATGAAGATCCAACGGTAAGATGTGAAAAGCAGAGTTGCATCACCATTGCCAAAAAATCAAATTTTCATGCACGCACCAAACACGTTGAGATCCAATATCACTTTGTGTGTGACTTGATCAAGGATGGGATAGTAGAGCTTGATTCTACTATCCAACGGAAGAGAATGGAACAATTATCTTCACCAAAGCTCTTACGAAATATCTCCTTTGAATTCATCTTCAAACACTTTTGGCATTGGGCCATGGATGTAGTTCACATGCGGGGATTGAGGGGGGGTGTTAGATATGCTCAATGGCCCACCCTCATTAGTTGCCACCAATGATCCATGGTGCTCTGAGTTGTAAGGACCCCATTATAAGGAGAATCCATGTGTGAGCATGGACATTGGTTGGATCCTAACTTGTATGTCAGATGAGGTCTATGTGACCAGATGGCAAAAATGTGACCTTTGTGAATCTAGGCTTTGCATTGGATAGAGTAATTATGTTAGTAGAAACTCAAGGCACAATGCATTGAGTTGCGAGGTGTAGGATTTATCAGGGATCCCTATTTTAGGGTTGACGGTAAAATGGAATATTCCTTAGAATATTTTCTAGCCGACTAGGGAAGGTTCATAATATGGTTAAACAGCCTGACCAAACAACCTTTCAGGCTATAAAAGGAAGATCCCTCCAAAGCCATCATCAATCTATCTTTCACCCCTAGTCAAAGTTCTACTAATTAACCTTAAGCTCTTCAGATATCATATGTATGGATCGCCATCTAAGCTTCATAGTAGAAGCGCATGGTGGTCAAAGCCATCGTTGTATGTGTTCATTTGAAATTAAGGTAGAGTATGTTCTTCTCATATTTGTTGTGTTCTCTACTCCTTGCTCATATTTGGTCCATTGTGCCATGTAATTTTTCTAATAATGACGGTACTCCCCCTACAATAAATTCATTCAATAGAGATTACCCCCCAATTATTGGGGATTTAATGACAATACTCCCCCCTAAGTTGGCACATGGATAATTGTAATTAAGACATTTTAACACATTGATTTATGCATTTAAGACATTGGACATTTTCCCTTCTCTTGCCACATACTAACATGTCAAAGATCCCATGATTTTTTATGATTGAAGCAAATAAAACATTGCTAAGTCACCCACACGTGCATGTTTTGGACTTAGAAATAACAAGAGAAAAATCAAGATGTTAGTGATTTCCTAAGACATTCATCAAGTAAGAGAAATATTGTATAATCAATTAGACCCAACTAATTTATATCCATCTAGAGTATAGGATGCCACCTAAACATAAGGTTAAACATGAGAGAAAGGTTTATCCCTTATGTCAAAATGTAGACCAAAGCGAACTTGATAGAAATATTCAAATTAGATCCTAAGATAGGAAAAGAATCCTCATCAAGCATAGTGTGTGGGACTAGTGTATCCAAGAGATCCTAAGAAGAAGAGAGGATGTATGGTGAGAAAGGGGCTTAGAATGGGGTCAAAAATATCCAATGATGAGGGTGAATACCTAGTGGTGAGGCCTAAAGTCTAAGATGTGAGGCCAGGCAAAATGATCCAATAAAAAGAAACAATAATATGTTACTATTATTTTTGTGCATGTAATTAAGAGCATGAAATAAAATTGCAAACAAGATAATTAAGGATGCAATGTTTGAATGTCAATGAGTGTAGTAGGTAATAAATAATCAAAATTATATCTTGAGAAACTAAAGAGTAGATTTCCAATGGATCTAGCCTCTATGGATGGGTAGTCTCGGTAAGCCAATAGGTTTCTTTTAAAAGTACTAGAATTAGGTTGTTTAGAAAAGAGTTGATCAATGACTATTCCTAGATTTTGGTCTTAGAATTCGAACATGCACCATTTTAGGAGATTTAGTGGAGGATATGTTAGATTGAACCCTCTCCCCCCACCTTTCAAACTAGCTAGGTACCCAGGTAATTCACTATATGTATACCCTCTATATCACATGTGTTCAAGACCTATATATAAACATCCTTATTTGTGAATTTTCCCTTAATAAAACTAATCCTTTTCTATTCAATTGTAAGTAACCCCTTTTTACGAGATCCTTTTGTATATAAAAAATATGTAAAAATGGTATTTCAAAAATCCATTATGTTGAATCCACATGATACATACATATATTTATCATTGACCTCCCCGGGTGGCCATGTAAGAGTCATAATGACCACTAACATGCTAAGTGTAGATGTGCAAACCCATCTAAATGAGAAGCCCATGATCAATGTCCACACATATTGAGCTTGTCATCTCAATACTCCCCCTCAAGCTCAATTTCATCTTTGCAACTCTAGGTAATCTTTGAAACTTTCAAAGTTTCTCTTCACCCAATGCCTTTCTGAAGATGTTAGCTATATGATCTTGTATGGTAACATATACCAAGTTGATCTCACTTGAAAGTATATTTTCTCTCATAAAGTGGTAATAAACTTCAAGAAGTTCTATCCTAGCATGGAACAGAAGGTTCATAGCCAATCGCATGGTAGTCATGTGGTCACAATTAATGACAACTAGATCATTTACCTGCATATCCAAATCACCCAATAACTTTTGTAGCCATATCATCCCACATGGTTCCATAGCAATACCTTTGTACTCAACCTTGGTACTCAATAAAGTAACTATAGGTCGCTTTTTGTGGCTCCATCCTTGGTAGATCTTCTGTCATAGACATGCTACTAGCCCAATTTGCATATGTGTATCCAAACTCCTATATGTACTTGTCTCATCAAAAAGTCCATAATGCGAAGTGGACTTCACCTACCTCAACTAACTGCATCCAAATGATGCTTTCTAGGCATCTACATAAATTGACTGACAAGGCCAATAACATAGCTCAAGTCTAGCCTTATGATAGTCATGCAAATCAAACTCCATACTATCCTCTTAAACATAGTAGTGTCATTTATCTCATCCCCAATATTTCTCATTTTGCTTCAATGGCACTAAAAGATGCTTATATGTTGTCACACAATACTTGGATAACATATCCAAGCCACACTGTCATTGGATTATTCATATACCATTATCACATTTGATCACCTCAATCCCAAGAAAGTACCTCAGCTCACCCAAATCCTTCATCTCAAACTTGTTCTTCAAAAGGTCATTGACTTTAGAAATCCCACTATCAACATCACTTGTAATAATTAAGTAATCCACATAGATGACTATGATGACCAAACCTGCATCTCTCTTTCTCATATAAAGTGATTGATTACCATTAGAAACATAAAAGACAATGTTAGCAAGATACTCTCTGATCTGTTAGATCATGCTCAAGGTGTTTGCTTCAGTCCATAGTGTGCCTTGTTTAACTTGGATACATATGCGGGATGCTCTAAATTCTCAAAACTTATTGGATGCTCCATATACATCACTTCTTGCAATTTATCATTCAAGAAGGCATTCTTTGCATTCTTTTGTTGCAAACTCCAACCTTTGGTTATTTCCAGAGCAATCATACATCTCAACGTTGCATCCTAGCAACTTGATTGAATGTCTCTCCATAATTTATGCCATATGTTTGAGCATAGCCTTTTGCAACTAGTCTAGCCTTATACCTGCTAATAGATGTTGAGATATTGAGAGGTAGAAATTTCAATTCTACATTTCTACAATGGATGGGTGAAAAGATTAAAAGATAAAATGTGGCTTAAGAGGGGGTGCTAACATTGTAAGTTTTGGTGTTTGTGGGTGTGTATATGTGAAATCACCCTTATGTACTTAAGGTTGTATGGTGCATGAATGTAGATGAGAGATATGGAGTGAACTCTGCCACATATGGCACACATGAAAGGTGTGGGTTATATGGTCTCCATAAGGAAACACATGGGAAGTGCGACGGATCATTGAGGGAGCATCTCCTCATTTATATATGTAACTAATTTATGCAATGAAAGATAAGCAGAGAATAATTATTGAGTGTGCATATTGTGTGCCTTCCCTCTATAGCCACGGAGTTCCTTGTATTACAATCCACCATAATTAAGTGTTAATCATTTTGTATGGGCCATGATTAAACACACGTTAGGATTGCTAACATGGTATCAGAGCCATGGTTAGGGCTCTTAATGTGGAAGCTTTCGCTCAACTGCCAAGACCCACGGACCGCTTATTGTTCAAGCGTTCCAAGCCGAGCACTAATGGCTACCTCTCACATAGCCAATGCGCTATCCATATCTACGGGTGTAGTGAGCTTACCTCCATGTCAATCGAGTTACATCCTCTCCCACGCACTTTGGTAGCTCCACGATCCAAGTGCAAGCTTCAAGCAAGCTCCATCTTCAAGCTCCACGCTCCAAGCTCCATCTCGCCGCAAGCAAGATAGGAGAAGAGAAGAGAAGGGAAGAAGAGAGGAGAAGATGGAGAGCTTCTCCTCCCCAATCCCTCACCCTCACACACTCACTCCCTCACACTCTCACACTCCCTCTCTCAAGCACAAGCTCAAGCAAGCAAGAACAAGAAGAAGAAGAAGAAGAAGAGGAGACCCACTTTTGGCCACACACAAGAATGAGCTTCTCTCATTCACTCTTCAACTTTATATACAAAATCCTAAATCCCTTTTGGGTGGTCATTCCCTTATCCCCTTTTTTACATGGCCAGCCACGATGTTGCAAAATATCTATCGGTATTGAATAAGCTGCCACGAGTACTAGATGCGTGTGCCACACTCTAGTACAATCCAGATTTCTACAATTGGATTTTATCCTCGTGATGTGACAAGGATTCGTAAATATGTACATAAATAAACAATGAATATTGTGACCCTATATAGACAATATTAACACACACAAGCAATGATAGTCAAGCGTAGGGAGAAGAGTTGGGTTCAACAGGCTAAGCTCCTCAGGTCCTCCTCTCACCACACATTCAGAAGTTGTGTGACCGTTCCCGTGCATGCAACCCTCATTACCACCATAGGAAGCCCTGACGAACATCTCTGAGGGTGTAGACAAGGTACTGTCCCTTTCTATACACATTTCCCCCTTTCCGGTCTATCCTTTCGAGGATAAGCCCTGCCCCACTCCATGAAAACCAGTCCACGCAACTTAGCATAAGGTAAGATCTGCTAATGGCTGGAGGAAAAATGAACATCATCATGGGGGGCCATCCCTTTACAACAAACACTGCATGCCTCATCTCTCCCCTCCTCGTCATATGCGCTTGATAACCCACACTATAATCCCCACCATGCAAATGGTTTTATCTTGTATCAAGGCCTAATCCTTGGTTTGCATTTTGCAGGTCCCCCTACGTGGAAGACATGGAGCACCCAGGGCAGCTGGCTTGCAAAGACACTCTCTGCCATGGAAGGAAACATGCAGCACAAGCTCCTCCGCCAGTGTCATGCTGCTGCACATTCGAGGTGTGGAATCCACCAAAAAGTTTGTGTGTGTGACATTCGTTACTTTGTGCATACTTAGTTGTTGTGTTTGGATTTTGTTCTACGTGTGGCTTACATGTTTATGTGTATATGAACCCTATTTTTTCCGTAAGTGTTGTTTCATTTATCGTCTCAAACCTGTGTGTGTGCTGGGACTTCGTTCCATTTTAAATAATATTAGCTGTGTGCATTTATCTATGCGTGTGTGTGAATGAATGCTTGTATATCATGCGGAAAAGTGGCAAAGCGGAAAGGCAAGCAGTTATGTCTTCAGACTTTTCTATGGGACAGTTTAGATTCTTGAGAAAGTTCCTATTAGTGCATGGACATTGGAATTACCAAAGATTGTCCTACATGGTGTTGTATAATTTCTATCGCAATGCTGTGTTTGTCATGATGCTTTTCTGGTGCATCTTACAAATAGCATTTTCTCCCTCATCTGCCATTTTTGATTGGAACCTGATGTTCTATTCTTTGATCTATACATCTGTTCCTACTGTTGTGGTTGGAATCATGGACAAGGACATTGATCACAAAGCATTGTTGAAATATCCTCCTCTCTATGGAGCTGGTCAAAGAGATGAAAATTACAACAGTTTACTCTTTTGGGTCACCATGCTGGATACTCTATGGCAGAGTTTAGTACTCTTCTATGTCCCTTTCTTTACTTATCAAATGAGCACAGTTGACATCTGGAGCATGGGCAACTTGTGGACACTCTCAGTGGCTACATTAGTGAGCTTGTATCTTGCAATGGATATTCAACAGTGGACATAAATCACACATTTAGTTATTTGGGGCTTAATACTAGCTACTTTTGGCTGCCTTTTGATTCTTGATTTTGTGACACAAGAGTCTTTTCTTACACACTACGGGGTCATGTATAAGATGGTAACTTCATTTAGTTACTGGTGTGATATTATCTTGATTGTTGTTCTATCTCTACTGCCTCGATTTTGTGTCAAAGTTGTGGCGTAAAGAATGTGGCCTTCTGATGTAGAAATTATCAGAGAGACAAAGCTTAAATATAAACGTAAAGGATGTGAAACTGTGTCACCAACTTTCAAGCTTGGTTGAATCTGGGGATAGCAAGTTTTTTATAAAAAAAAGAGCTTTTCTAGCGATTAGTCTGGATTGAATTGGCAGCTCTGTGGATCTAGAAAAAAAGGATACACTCTGATAGAAAAAAAAAAGCATGGTTGCTGTTCTGAGGGGGTGAACTGTCGAAGGCAATCAGAGAGGCACATGTTAAAAAAAAAGAATTGAGGGAAAGACTACTTTTGCAAATGTTTCTTCAGTATTGACAAGCATTCCAGGAGTAAAACTTGTCTTTGGCACGAAAGAATTGGAGGAGAAACAAGCGAAAAGCCGCATCTGGAATGCAACCTGGTTATCTTGCTTTTTTTCTTTCGACCATGGACACTGACGTCAAAGGCGGGATGATATGGAGTCCCTTGGCTATGTACTGATGTATTTTCTGCGAGGAAGTCTTCCATGGCAAGGTTTGAAAGCTGGAACCAAAAAGCAAAAATATGAGAGGATTTGTGAAAGGAAAACATCTACTCCTATTGAGCCACTGTGCAGGTATTTTCCTTCAGAGTTTGCATCATATTTCCATTACTGCCGTGCATTACGCTTTGATGATAAGCCAGATTATGCCTATCTCAAGAGGATCTTCCTAGACATGAGCGTCCTCTCTTCTTCGTCTCCATCCTTGCTATCGTTATGCCCTAGATGAGGCCCGCTCAATTGTTGGATGAAACGCTTCTCAAGCTTGGCCGCAATCACAGAGCTAATGCCGAATCATCTGCAGCTTCTTCTTCTTGTGGATTATCATCATTTTCTCCCAGGTTAGGACAGCTCGAGTCTCATGGAAGGAAAGCTATGGCGGTGTTGATCGTCCATCTCTTGTAGCTCCGGCCGCGATCCTTGATCTGCTTTAGGGCCATGAAGGCAAAACTGTTGGCAGAGGAATCAAAAAGCATAAGAGAGATTTGTGGATAAAGTTCAGCCAACCCTTGCAGTTGGAAAACTGCTACTCTACTAGATCATATTATTTGCATGCTTATTGTGTCTCTTGGAGTATTGATGGCAGCATTTTCTCAACTCTTCGAAGACCTTTTTAGCAGAACTATATCTGGACACAGAGATTTGTGCATCAGATGGTGTGAGATGTGACTTCTTGTCTTAAAATTCCCTATCTACTATTTGGATAATTATCTAACCTGAATGGATCTTGTTCCTAGCAATCAATGGGTGATTTTTTTCGACAAGTGGATATTTCAGACAGTTTCTATGTAGCGGGAGATACAACTTTAGTTCCAAAATCATTATTTGAATCGAAAGACACTTTCCTTTTCAATTCATAAGGATCCAGTTTCTTTAGTTAATGAGCTTTTAGACAATTGTCAACAGCAGACATGGCTTCCTTCGAGGAGAAGAAGTATGCTTAAAATGTATTTACACACATGGATAGGTATCCTAAATTGGAAAGCCTCTTGTCACAACTCCTATATCAAAATCCTGTGTATTACTCTTTTGTAACGGCCTTGTATCAAGCTTGTTCTTATCAGGAAAGCTTTAAATCCATTTTTATTATTATCCTTTCAAAGGCGTTTCCTACGCAATCCAGAGGTTGCTCGGGTTTCTTCTTCTTATACCTTGTATTTGTTATTGGCAGAAATAAAACACAGTCTTGGCATCATTTTCTCATCTCGCTTATTCACTTGATTGATCTTCTACCTTAAAATTCGTTAAGGTCCTCCCTAGACGCGACTTTGTTTTTGAAAAACCCCTCGACATCTTTGGTGAACTCGATGTGAGAGCGTGGCATTTAAAATATTTTTAGGATGGGAGATACTTTAGCATCAATTTTAGCCCCTTCTACGATTTCTACTTTATCCTCTACCTCGACTCCGTCATCGACTTTTGCTTCAAGTACTTCTACGGATGATTTAAAGCAGATTTTGCAAAATATGTCTATGTATATGCAACTTCAAAATCAGCAGACACAATTGTATATGCAGCAGCAGTAGCAGTTACATCAACAACAGTTGTCTCAACAAAGGCAACTATATTCGAAGCAAGAGAATGCAATCAGCGCGACTAAGGCGATTGAAGTAGTTGAAAATGAAAAGAAGCTATCTGATGGCCATAATGTATCGGCTTATTTGAAGACGTATGAGATTAAGATGGGATTTTTTGGAGTACTAACAGGACTTATGAGCAAATATTTTCTTCGCCTTGTCACACCTACCTTGAGGGTAAAAGTGACTAATCTTTTCCTTCAAAATTTGCATTGGCAAGATTTAAAGAAGGCCCTGAAAGAGGTGTATTTTCTTGAGGACTCTGGGATGGCTACATAGCGGTCATTCCGAGAGTGGGTCTACATACTAAACAAAGGTCTAGCTACTTCAGAATTGATACGAGAATTTGAAGAGAGACGCTCAGGATGCGGTCTCGACTTTGACCAAGAGGCGGATATGGAAGACCCGCCTACAGAATGGATCTATGACTCTGACGTCGTCTTCTACTCCTATGTCAGCTTCTACCCCTGTCATTTCTTCTCTTCCTCAACCAGTTACTTGGCCTATGCCAGTGCCTACTGTTTCTAATCCTCCTGTTCCTCGACTGATGCCAGCTCCTTCTGCTTCGAAATCATCCGCTCCTTTGGTTCCTTCCTCTCTTGATGACATAATCAAAGGCATAACGGATTTGACACTGGAGTCAGTTAAAGCAGAATTGGTGGGAAAATTAAAAGAGCAGTTTTTCTTGACTGCACCTACTATTTCTTCTAGTGCTCCTAGTGCACCTAGGAGTGCACCTGGTGCACCTAAGAGAGATCGAAGATGTATTTGGTGTGATAGTACGGACCATCAGCATTGCAGGGATTGTGAATCTTTTCAAGATGCGAGGAGGAAGAATTTGGTATTTTGGGGACAAGATGGCAAGATTTGGTTGACTGAAATAGGAGCTCCGCTTGCTACAAATTTTGGGAAAGGCAGAATGAAGAAATTAGTAGATGACATGGCTGCACGTACTTCTTATGTGGCAGCTAGAGGAGATGCCTCTGCATATGGATTCTAGATTGAGAAAGGTTTAGAGAGTCAGTCAGCATTATGGATCTTTGATATAGAGACGGTAAACAAGGGGAAAATCCACCAGACTGTTTTGACTAGTGCAGGTTCTAGCATCAGATCTAAGACAGGTTGGGATTCACAGGTACACTATTTATGACTACTTGGCTAAGTCTCAGGGAGCAGATGTAATTGTTGAGGAGAAGCGTAAGAGAGATGAAGAGAATCCAAATGCAGCTAAAAAGACTAGAGGGTGTGAGTTTGTTACTCCACCTACTGCAGGGCCGTCTTTGAGACCAGGGCCAGAATGACAAATGGAGAATGCTCAAAAGAAAGAAAAGAGGCAGAAACCTAGACAGAGAAAGTAGCCAGGATTTAGATTAATGTCCGATATTGAGACATCTACGGACATGAAGAAAATCTTTAATGACAAGATACTTGACAGTGAGGTGACTTTTACTATTTCTGAGGTTTTGGGCATCTCGAAAAGAGAGTTTCAAGATCAGTTCCAAGAAAACACAATATTTGTGAGTTTGGGAATCTCCCAATTTCCATTTTTTGAATACTAAAAAGGTGGCACCTAGATAACATGTCCATAAGTTTTTCAAAACCATATGATGTGACCTATCATTGGAAAGCGCTTGAAAAATGGAATCTATTGAGCTATAGAGCACTCGATTTGGAGTTATAGTGTTCAAGTTATGACAAATCCAAAGATTTGACCTCGTCTTCCAAACTTATGGAAAATTCCCATATTCCCCAATATTGTGTTAGAAGTACTGAAGAGAAAAAGACATACATTGCCTACTATTGATACACAGGGAGTTTTGATTAGGGAGTTGGATGAGGATGAGGATGAGGTTATGGTCGAGAATGCTTCTATTTTTCTGTAGACAGAGAAGATAGTTCAGCCTATGCATTATGCTGAAACTGACGAGCCTATCTTAGTACCACACAGTCACTTTTCGCGGAGTCATTGGGCTAGGGCAACTACAGAAACAATGGTAAAAATTGGAGAGAAACAGGTGCCTTATGTCGCTTTGGTGGATCGTGGTTCAGAGATTAATCTCATAGTTCGTGGAGTTTATGAAAGTAATAGATGGCCTATGGATGCAGAGCATGGGTGGCATATGAGAGCCGCCAACAACACTGCAGGTGATTTGTATGCTTTCTGTCCCAGTGTCAGGATTTCTATTGGAGATTTAGAGGAGGATTTCCATTTCTTTGTGCAGGATTCATGCTCTTACCCCATAATCCTAGGACAGCCATTCATCACAGAGATGCGCATGGAGACGAAAGTAATGGATGACGGATCTGCTTATGCACGGATTCGTAGTAAAGATGGTATGAGAGCAATCCAGTTTTTGACTGTGTGTGTAAATCATGCTAGAAACAGGGATACTCTTCGAGATGCGCCTTTACCCACTATAAGGGATTCGGGTTTTCATTAGGTACCACTGTTTCGCGAGATGACGATGGTACACAGTAGAGGAGATTGGATTCTCGCCTCCTGGAAGCAATGTTTTCTCCTCCAATTTTGTTGGAATTTCAGCAAACAGTTCGATGAGTTATCAAAATATTTCTAAGTTGCCTAGAGCTGCCAGGCAGTACATATGCAAGAAGGAGAAAGATTTGAAAAATATAGGTATTTTAGAGGATGATGTGCATATAGATGGGATGTATGATAGTATGGTTTGTGTAGATACGATGACAGAGATGGAAAATATGCTGAAAGCTGATATGCAGAGTCGTCTCAGTAATGTATCAGTGCATCCCTGGACATGTTTCATGAAATTTCAAATTTTTTGTCACAAATAGAGTCAGAGACTGAGGTGACTTAGCAAAAAGTGTTGAGAGCTAAAGAAATTCAGCAAGCAGAGTTTCTGGCTGATTATGATTAGCCTACAGAGACACAGAGGGCTGAAAACTTTTAGCCAACAGAGTTTACTTGCTGAAATATTTCAGCATCTTGAGTTTAGGGCTGTTCCTATGAAGTCCATAGAGCAGAGGGCTGAGGATATTTAGTCAAACCAGAGGGCAGAATTGCTGATTTACAGCAAGATTTGAGTAGTGCAGAGGATCATAATGAAGCCAAGGTTGACACGAAATACAATATTGTGGATAAGAAGGTGAAGCCGATAGCTCGACCACTTCCACTTGACACTGATCAACAGATAGAGAGGGCTGCCAAGCAGCCAATTTTGAGGAACCCAGAGCATATAGGCCATAAATTTTCAGCAAAGACTCTTGCTGAATTAAAAATTGAAAATGGTGATTTCTTGCTACCCTCAGAGAAGTAGTGCTTTCAGGATATGCTTGAGCGACATGGAAGGGGGTTTGCTTTCTTCTCGCATGAGATTGGATGTGTGAATCCGAATATTGTTACCCCTATGGTGATCTTTACTATTCCTCATATTCCATGGAACCTCCAACCTATTCCACTGCCTAGGGCACACCTGCCAAAGCTAGTTGACTTGCTGAATGAGAAAATCAGGATGGGAATCCTAGAGCTGTCATCTGTACCATACTCAAATAGGTGGTTTACGGTTCCAAAGAAGAATGGTACTCTCCGATTTATACAGGACATGCAGCTAGTAAACAGAGTTACTATCATGAATGTTGGTATAGGTCCAGTTATGGATGAGTTTGTAGAAGCATTTGTTGGACATGCCATCTATTCTTTAGGTGACTTGTATTCGGGATATGATCAGTTTTAGCTGGCCTTGGAAAGCAGGGACCTAACCACTATGAGAACTCCTATTGGGCTTGTCAGGATGTGTATCTTGCCTCAAGGTGCCACTAATTCTGTTGCGCATATGATGAATGCCATGCATAAGGTCCTTCGTGAGTACATACCTCAGCTTACCATGCCTTTCTTGGATGATTGCCTGTTAATAAGGGATGTACAGAAGAAGAGAAGAATGAGAGTCTAAATGAGCAATGATGTAGATACTTTGTAGCTGATCATATTGCAGCTTGTGAAAAGATTTTGTCCAGGTTAGAAGAAGTGAACTTGACACTATCAGGGTAGAAATCTGTTTTTGGAGTAAATGAGGTCGTCATTGTTGGACATATGTATGGGTATTATGGTAGAAAACCTTCACCTGCGAAGGTGGATGCTATAGGAAAGATTACCGAGTATTGTTCTACCACTTCAGAGGTACGGAGATTCATTGGAGCCTGTGTGTTTTACATGATTTGGATACCCCATTTTGCACACATAGCAGATTGTTTATATCAGTTGCTTTGAAAGGGGTAGAAATTTTATTGGGATGAGAGCCACACTAGAGCCATGTAGAAATTGAAGAAGTTATTGCAGATTGCTCCTACTCTCAGGAAAGAGGATTATAATTGCGGAAGGCCTATTGTATTGATAGTTGACACTAGTCCAATTGGCATAGGCTGGGCTGTGGGTCATGATGATGAAAATGGAAATAGGTACGCTATTCGGTTTGGGGCGAAAGTCCTAAACAAGAGACAGAGGAGGTATTTCCAAATCAAGAGGGAATTACTGGGAATTGTTACGGCTCTCAAAAGCGACAAGGAGTATTTTATTGGAGCCCTAGTTGTGGTAGAGACAAATTGCTTGCCATTGATAGGTATGATTACGAGTTGCTCTACTCCGAATATAGCTATGCTGAGATGGATCACATCAAGTCATTAAATCCAGAATTTAAACACATAGAAAGGAAGGATAATCCAGTGGCGGATATGCTGTCTAGAGCTAGATATGATGATGAGGAGAAACTACTTGCAGAAGAGGATGATGCAAAAATTTCAGCCACTATGGTTGATCATGTTTGCCATGTCTATGATATTGTGGCTTTCAAAGAAGAACTCTATGTTGGAGATTGGTTGCAGATTGGCAAGTACCTTAGTACTCTAAGCAAAAGAGATGAATGGACAAATGAAGAGTTCAAGAAAATCAGAAGAAGAGCCTATGGTTATTTTCTCAAGGACGGATTTCTTTGGAAGCTGATGGGACCTAAAATGGGCCGGCACTGGCTCTCGCACTAGCCAGACCTCTATCTCTCACACTCAACACCCCCTCGGCCTCGCGGCCAGGAGCGTTGAGGACACATACATATTTTACCTTCCAAGTCTTGTCACGTTTGTCGTTTGCAGTCCACTCGTCCTTTCACCCACTACTCCTCAGAGGGAGCTTTCCATCACATTGGCAAAAAACCACGTTGCACAACAAAAGGAGGTCTTCCTAGCAGCCAAAGACTGCCACCCCACTGCGACTCTCCTACACCTCGGGGATTGGCCCCTTGGTGCGTCGCTCAACATATAGACACTTCGCACAAAAGTGCACTCGGGGTACCAAACAGTCGTATCCAGGAATGTACCATTTCCTCACTTGCTGTCCCCTATAACCCTCGTCTATCCTACAGCATAGGAACCTCACGCTCTCAACGGTGGGTCAAGGGCCTACTGAAAACAATTGCTATGCGTATCCAGGAGCTGACTCTGATACTTTTAATTTTCTCTAAATGATCATGCAAAGAGGTGGATGCCTAGTGCTCAAACATTTTAAAAAACCAGCAATGTGCAAGTGCAAAACATCTCTTTCATGCTTTTCTTTCTAACCGCTTTGTGCGTCACTGCAACACCTAGCACCGAAGTGATCTTCGTGCTACTAGGTTTTAATTTTTATCAATATTATTCCATCCTAGATGCGATGCATATAAAATCAGCAAATTATTCATCATGCTCAGCGGCATTTAACCATTTTTTCCACAACTCTACCCTTCCCCGTTTTGATAGTGCATCGTTGCATTCATTTCTTTTAGGGTTTCCTTGTCATTTTATGTGGAGAAAGGAAGGAAACACGCACTAAAACATATAAACAAGGCTGAACTGAAGCATAACTTCATGCCCCAGCCTTGCTATACATCAACAAACATAAATCCTATTTTTCTATATTTTCCGTAGCCCCAAATGTATTTTTCCCCTATTTTCCGAAGGTTTTTTTATCATTTTTCCGCCATTTTCTTCATTTTCTTGTATTTTTTAAATTGCTGAAAATGAAAACCAGTTTGTGGGCTGTGGCCCTTAGTTCATTTGCAACAAAATTGAAAGATTAGTTGATGTGTATTGACGGTTTTTCCCATTTATATGCTCAAAAAATCCCATTTTTCCCATTTTTCTATGCTTTTGCGTGTATTGTTTGAATATTTACGACTATAAAATGCGTATTTCTCTGATTTTTTTTTCCCTTTTATGAACAGCAAGAAAACAGCAAAAACCAAATTTATCTTCCAATCATACTCCATAGGAACACATTTTGGCAAAGCATTTTGCATAAAAACCATCATTTTCTTCATAAAATTCTTATTACCGGTTTTTTTTCCGGGTTGCGGGTTTTCAATTGCGCACACCGAGACTGATTTCCAGCCATGCCTTCAGCCCGAAATCAGTAAATTATCTTCATCATGGGTGTTGGAGCGATCCCCCTTCATCCGGGCCGTCATCCATCAAGCATTCTTCATCTCCTTCTTGCATACGCGAACTAGGCTTAAGAGGAGAGAGAGGGAGGAGAGAGAAAGACTGGTTTCCCCTCTTCTTCCACGGGCAGCCATTTCGTGCGCGAAGACAAGCGATTGGAGGCAAAAAAATTCAGAAATCGGGCTGTGTCTTCATCTCTTCCTGTCTCTCTCATCATAGAATTGGCATTTGGGGGGGGGGGGGGGGGGCGTTTTTTCCCTGCGCGCGGCCGCCATGGCACTTCCTTGAATGGCCACGAAAAAAAATTTTTGGGGGGAGCCAAAGGGCACCCCCAATGGCCCCCCTACTTCATGCCTTTTCATATTTGGCCATATTAGGTCCCGGCCGGCCGGTTTTGGGCCAACTCTCGCGTGCGAACTCCGAACTGCGTTCTGAAAATTTCTGTGGCTTCCTCTTCGCGTCCCGCACTGCCTGGCATCTTCATGACCACCACAGGCACTCGAAAAAATTACAAAAATTCACAGAGCGTCTCACGGGTGCCCGTCAAGCACTTGACGCTTAAAATCGTCCTGGATCGAGCCGTCGCCTTCGCGATCAAATATTTTTCCCAGCTTTTCCACATTTTTCCGCTATTTTTAGGCATGTTTCGATGCCTAAAATCCGCAGTCATTGGCGACCACGGGATAGGACGACTCAGTCCGTCGAACCCACGAACATATCTGCACAGAAAACACCCAAAGGAGCATCAAACTGACACAAAACAAATATGCAATAAAGCACAGCACAATGCTCTCCCTACCCTGGCAGAACCAAGGCATAACATCCACAAGGAGTAGGCCTAGCATCATTTAATAGAAGATCCGAAGCGAGTCACTAACCAGCTACGGTAGGTTCGGTCATGACATTGCGCATTGTAGATTGCCAAGGAGACTTCCATACTCACAGCCATACGGCCAGCCTTACCTAGCGAACAGGCCGCAGCCATTTTTCGAAAGGGGAGCCCCATTGGCCCTCCCTGCGCCTAACGACATTAAGTCGGCTGTTACTAGGATGGAAATAAATCCTACAGGCATCCCTAGACCGCTTGGTCCTTACATAACCCATCCACCAAGTGACGCTCCTGTCCACTATGTGGAAGAACCAAATGAGAAAGAAGCTTACACATGCCCGTATGTCTCGCATGATGATGAGGGCAACACTGTCCTCATGGATTATCGCCCCATACTGGTGATGGCGTTAGGAAGAGGACGAGGTAAAGGCCTAGGAGGGCAGATGTAAGATCCAATCACCTATTGGACTTGTGGTCACCCAGGTCATGTCTCATCACACTGCCCTGAAAGAGAGCAGCAAAATAGAGACAAGGCTGACCAAAGGTGTGTTGAGTGCAGAATCACCCATCTCTTCATCGATTGCCCAAAGCGAAAGCCGTCTTCTAGCTCAGCCAACGTGCTATCTGTCCCATTGGGGCTGTTTGGTGTCAAGAACCTTGATGGGGAGGCCACGCCTATCCCATTTCGGGTCATGACGTGTGCCCAAATGAAGCAGGCCGGCATCTCTCTGCCAGGACCTAGCAATCTCGCTGCAGCCTCGATAGGGATGAAGAGCTGTAGACGGAGAAGGAAGAGGTCGGAAGCTAAAATCGCACTAAAAACGAAGAGTGCTACAACTCTGCCTACTGGAAAGAAGGTCTCTAACGCAGAGGCAAAGACATCAACCCCTAAGACGGCCGAAAAGGAAACTGCTAAGGTAGGGGAATACTCGCATCCGAAGCAACAATTAGAGGCCATAGAAAAGGTGAAGGAATGGGTGAAGGAGGCTCAAGAGCATCTAAAAGACGTTGAGCCCATCCTAGAGGATGAAATCGGTGACCTCTCTAGCATAAGTATGCCAACCTCACCTCCACAACCAAAGTCGAGAGAAGCAACTGCACCACAAGCAGTGCCGCTAAGGCCAAGCCTCGGTGCTACAGGGCCGCGGTTCAGTCACGGCCACTGGTTAGGATGATCTAGGTTAGGAGAGAGATGAACACCCAATGATCTCCTGACCACGTTGGTGACTACCTCTATAACACTTAGCCTGGGAGATCTGCTTAGGCAGCACCCCACCTATGGCAAGATCTTAAGCAGTGGGTTGAAGGATCACAAGAGCAGGCCACGGCAGACCCTCATGACCATGATGCAGAGATGCAAATACCGAGTTTGACGCTGCACTGTATCCCTAGATCCTTGCACGTCAATGCCTTCTGGGAAGGTTCCGAGATGCATGTGGTCTTACCGATTTTAGCCCTAGGCGATACAACGAGAAAGGGAATCGTGGACACGGAGTCTGGGGTTAGTGTGCTTAGCCATGCAGTGCTTCAGACTTGGGGAAACCCACTTGTTGAGACTGCTAGGTTTAATGTCACACTAGCAAATGGTATGAGAGTCAAGCCATTCGGGGTGCTTAAGAATTGGCCAGTGAAGATCGCAGGTGTCCAGTTCTCCATTGACTTTATAGTCATGAAGGGTGTGGACTATGACATCATATTAGGCCGACCCTGGATGCGCAACGCTAGAGTCATCGAAGATTGGGGTAACAGCTTGATCTTCCTTGGCAATAGAATGGACGCTATGAGAGTAGAGATGGACACCTGGAAGATCTCACAAGTCAACTTAGGTGCCATCTCTGCTATGCTCAAGGGTAATGCTCAGGTCAAAAAGTCCTATGGGCCCTTGACCAAGTATATCCCATGCCCAGAGGACGAGCGGGATTGGATGCATGTCCTTGCTACAATCGACCTGCCATTCTGTGATCACGAGGCGTATGAGCAAGCAATTAAAACAATCGGCAAGGCTAATGACACACCCTCCGTACCAGTCTGCATGATGGCAGGAAGCCTTCATGGGAAACCGAAGCCCGTCAACTTCCAAGTCCCAACCAACAAAAGGGAACTCCAGGAGATTTCAAACCACTCTAGGATCTCTTGGATGAATCCAAGTGGCAATGGACCAGAGTGCATGACTTAAACCTCATGTATAACTAGGCCCTGGTTCCTGACCAATGACCAGAGATATACCAAGCCCTAGGAGACGATGAGTAGTCTGATGAAGAGAATTCTAACAACGAATACGAAGACTACCAATCCTTTAGTGATGAAAGTGAGGGTGAGGTAGATACTGTGGAATACTACATTGAAGGACAAGAAATAGAGCAAATACGCGCAAACTCCAAGCTGCAGAAAAAGAGTATCTTCAGGATGGAGCAAGGTGTCACACGTGTGGAATGTGATCGTGCCTGGTTGGAACACGTAGGAGCCATAGACCTTGAGAAAGTAGGCCTAGCCCATCCAAGAATGACATCAGTGCACTTAGGACTGAATCACCATTTGAACTACTCCCACTAGGGGAGACCACTCGTCTAACGAGATGGAGGGTTTGACTCTGAATCAGAGGTTAGTTCGGATAGTGACCCAAAAATCCCTAGGCTGCCCACAACTAGACACACCAAGGGGGACCTACCCGTCCACTTGAGGCACAGACGATCAAGGCAGGAAACGACAAAAACCAGACGCACCAAGGGGGACCTACCCATCCACCTGAGGCGTAGACGATAAAGGCAGGAAAATGAAAAAAAACCCAGGGATACACAAATGATAGAACAGTGAAAACCGCAGGACCTCCCTAAACGATTTACGAAATTCAAAAAAGGGGATAGGGTGGTAATTCTGTTAGGTGCGAAACGTTAAGCGCAGACAAGCGAACCAATCGAGGGACCAGCCAAGGTCAAGGAGGTGGACCTAGCCTAGGAAGGGGAAACACCCCGACCAGTCTTCATTGCCGATGACTTGACTAATGAAGAAGAAACGTGACTCATAACATACCCATGATGCCAGATGCAACATCGGTCAAGCAACGTCTGTACCCTATGAATCCAAAACATGCTCATGCTGTCAAAGAAGAGATCGATAAGTTGATGAGAGAGAGATTCATCTACGAAATTGAGCACACAGAATGGGTATCGCCCATAGTCATCGTGATGACGAAGAATGGAAAAATTCGAGTGTGTGTCAATTACAAGAAGGTGAACATTGCTACCAAGAGGGACAACTATCTGTTGCCATACACCAAGCACATGCTTGAGAAAGTGGTAGGCAAGGAAGCCTACAATTTTTTGGACAGCTTCTCAGGGTACAACCAGGTGCAAGTGCATCCTGCAGAGAGGCATAAGACTGCCTTCGCCACTGAGTGGGGCGTCTTTGCTTACATAGTCATGCCCTTCGGGTTGACTAATGCACATGCCACTTTCCAATGCCTCATGTGCACCATCTTTAAGGACATGCTTCATAAGGAGTTAGAAGTCTTTGTCGATGACCTATGTGTCCACTCGACTTGGATCGAACACCTAGACAAACTCCGAGCAGTTTTCAAGCGGTGTCACTTATATCGTCTCTCCTTGAACCCCTTAAAGTGCCAGTTTTGGGTGAAGCATGGATACATCCTAGGGCATGTGGTGTCGAAGAACGGCATTGCCACTGACTTCTCGAAGGTCAGGGTCATTGTTGACCTTCCACCCCCAAAAACTACAAGGGAGTTCAATGCTTCCTAGGCCGTACTGGATACTATTGGCGGTCTGTACTAAATTATGCATTGATCACCAGACCCTTGTACAAGCTGCTTATTGTCTTTGAATGGACCGACGCATGCCAATGGGCATATGAAGAGTTGAAGAAGGCTCTAACCACATCACTAATCCTACGAGCCCCAGATTGGGGGACCATTACCTTCCACGTGCATATCGATGCTTCTAAGTTTGCCGTGGGGGCAGTGTTGTATCAACTTGGCAAACACAATTTAGACTATCGAGTGAGCTTTGCTAATAGACAACTCACTGAGACGGAAATGAACTACTCGACGACGAAAAGAGAGGGATTAGCCATGGTATTCACGGTGAAGAAATTTCGGCATTATCTTACCTTCTACGTGGACCATCAAGCCTTGCTTGATCTAGTAAACAAACCTTGTGCTACAGGATGCATAGCTCGATGGCTCCTTCTACTTTTAGAGTTTGACTTCTTTGTGGTGGTATGGAAGGGAAAACAACATTACATGGCTGATCACATGCTACGCATTCCCACTGGAGAAGCTGCTGGATAAGGTGTTGTTGATGAATTACCCAATGCCCATCCAACCTTTCCAGCAAAAGAGATCTATTTAAGGCTAATCTAACGCCATATTGGACAGATGACATAGTCCAGGTGATTGAGCACAGACTGCCTGACCGGCCGATAGAAAAAGCCCGACTTAAGCGATTAATCCTTAAGATCCAGCCCTATCAGCTGATTGTAGGCCAACTCTATAGGCTGGGGCAAGATGGATTGCTGTGTAGATGTGTTTGCGATCATGAGATGCACGATCTGCTCTTAAAGGCACATAGCGGCATTGTTGGAGGGCACTTTAGCGGGGATACGACAGCACGAAAGGTGCTGCAGTCTCAACTGTGGTGGCCCACGCTTTTCCGCGACATAGCACGATTTGTCAAGCACTGTGATGAGTGCCAACAGATGAAGGTTCCGATTCGCAAGGATCAAATGGAATTAACCCTAGTTATTGCTCGACAACCCTTCGAAAAATGGAGAATTGACTTCATTGGACCCATCAGTCCTGCGACATAGTATTCACAGGCCAAGTACATCATTGTAGCCACGGACTACCTCACTAAATGGGCAGAAGCGAGAGCAACCCGAAAAAACGATGCTACAACGACTACTAAGTTCTTGTGGGATCAAGTGATCTCATGATTTGACTGCCCCATCAAACTGGTCAGTGATCAAGACGCACACTTCATCAATGAAGTGATCCCACATCTCCTGTCCACCTTCCTCATCATCCATCACAAATCCTCACCATACTACCCTCAGGTAAATGGCCAGGCGGAATCGATGAATAAGATTCTTGTCAGTGTCCTAACCAAAGTTGTCTCTGCTTCACGTAGTGACTGGGACAACAAGCTGATGGCAGCTTTCTGGGCTTACCGCACAGCTTATAAAACGGCTGTCGGTCAAACCCCGTTGACATATGGAACAGAAGCGATTATACCATTAGAATTCTTCGTTCCTAGCCTGAGACTAGCACTTCAAGAACGATGGGAAGGGAAGGAGGCATGGACACAACACCTAGTTGAACTCGAACACCTCTCGGAGACTCGTCTTCTAGCCACCCATGTGCTGATCTGTGAGAAGCCCGACACAAGAGCTAGTTTGACCAGCACATCAAGCAGTGCGAGTTCGAATAGGGTGACTTAGTGCTCCTCTACTTAGTTAAGGGGCATAAGCAAATAATGAAATTTAGAGGTCTCGGACCCTTCAAAGTTCATGCAAACAGCTGAACAGGCAATGTCAAACTTGAGACCCTCCACGATGAAGGAATAGGCTTCTTCAATGGCAGTCGTGTCAAGAAGTACTACCCTCCTACACATCCTTTGCATGAGCCACTGATGCTAGAAACGCCTGTCAAAGTACAACTAGCCACAATCACTGAAATCGACAATGAGGATAAGGAAGCCGTAGAGCCCGCATACCTCCATATCACGGTCACTGCCAACCAAACATGTGCTTTTAATGCCCTGATCGACGAGGGAGCAGACTACAATGTCTTAACTCACGATCATTGGACCCAACTTGGCAAACCACAACTTCAACCCACCACTGCCAAATTAAGCCCATATGGAGCCCACTCATACGCACTTCTGGGCAAGTGCAGAGCCGCCATCTCTATCGAGTCTACGATTGTACCACTGATTTTTTATGTGTTTCCAGACACTAAAGAAGCAGGCACAGAGTCGCTGCTGGGGCGAACTTTCAAAAAGCAGGCTCACTACAGTGTTGATTACACGTCGCAGCGCATCCACCTCACAATAGGAAACATTCGCATTGTTACAGCTTTCAGCAAGGGTTGCGCGACCTCATCCCGGGCCACAAAGCCACCAGTAGAAACATATGTAGTCAAGTCTAAGGATAGGGGTAGTGCATGGCTGCCACTCCCCGAATTTCATAGACCGCAACCCGTAGCAGCCAACCAAAGCTAAGGCCCCATAGCCTCGCCTTTAATGGATGCCTAAACAACCGCAACAGCCACCTCGGAGTCGATGCTTCTACCCTCATAAGACCAAAAACTCTAAACCTAGGAGGCCCAAACGCAGTTATAGGAATAGACGCATAATCAGTCAAAGATGGGTTCCCAAAGCCCTCTTGCACACACAAGGCTACTATGAGAGCAATGCTTGGCTATGGATACCTAAGGTCCACACGGCCAAAGGCACCACTCGTATGCCAGCCTTAAGCTTGATCATCCCAAAAACTTTAAAACCTCAAAACCACAAGCTGTAGAGCTTCCCTGACCCACAACCATCAAGTTCATCCACCGTGACCCCAAGAGAGTTGCCCAAGCCTATCGGCCCACGCGATAGCCACCATCACAAGAGTCATCACCCACCAGAGTCGATCCAACTTTCCAAATCCATCCTAAAAGCAGCAGGCCATCATTCAAGGCTGCTGCTAACCCAGCCATAGTCCTAACGACCCAATCGCAAGCTCAAGAACACTCACAACCGCAACTTTTCGTTGCCAAAGGCTCAAGTCCTACCAGACCCCAACCACCCGCAGGCCTTAGACCCTCTTATGAGAGGAAATCCTTTCTCACACTAGCAACTGATTTAGTTGAAGAAACAGGGGATGACGTGGTGGATTGCATTAAGTGATTGGATGCCACTTTTGTGTTGCTAGCTCTGAGCTACGATCACCTAGACTTAGGCCTATTGGACAAATCCTTCGCAAAATCGAAGTTCAAACGATGCCTTGTTCTTGGGAAACGTTTGAATTCGCGTTCGCAAAAGCCACTACCTCCACTGTTGAATTGGTCAGCACTGAGATCTCCAAAGAGCAAGCAATCAAACAATGCCTCATCACGTCGCATGATCAGTGAACCACTTCTGCCATCACTAACCAAGAAGTTGCAGAGTTGTCAAGACTTGCTAAGACGGAATCCCAGTTCTTAAGGCATTGGTACACTCTTAGGTTGCAATGGGAAGTTGAAGGATGCCGAATAATGACCAACACTAAGCAGCGCTGTGCTATCAAAATAGCAGAGTAGGACCCCACATATGTCGCACCAACCTCATATCTAGTGTTAACCACTCTTCGAGGCCGTCCTATAGAAGAACACATCAAAGGGCACCCCTACCTTAACCGCTTGTTGACCGAGAAAGAGTTACATATTGCTAGCCGAGTCAACTCTGGTGACTTCCTAATAGATGTTCTCATATACATCACCCAATTGGGGATTAAACCCTTTGACCTGGACCGTGAAGCTCATTTGAATACAATCCCAATTTCTATACTTGGCTCCTTCACAAGTAACCCCTACACCCCCATGCCGAAAGCCCTTAACCTTCTGACTCTAAATCCTAGGAAGGATTCTTCTCAAGCTGGAAGGGGAGGGTGGTAACGTGAATCAAATCAAAATCAGTAAATCAAATCAAAGTCAGTGAAGCACATAGACATATATTATGAAAAAAGGATGGGGTAGGAAAAGGGCATGAAAATTTTGAAGTAAAGGGCAAAAAGTCAAAGTGTGAAAAGAAGAATCTACATTGGATCCTAATGAATTCATTCAAAAGCATAGAGTTTTCCTTTTTCAGCAAATTATTATGCTGCAAGCACTAATGAAAATTACAATTTATGACAGGAACAAAAGATGTCGCAGCAAGACCGCGCCCACCGACTCGCATTCACAAACAAGGAAAGAGAGCAATATCGCATCTACCTAGAAAGCTGTGCCTTCGGCAAGCTTAAGTTTTGAACCGTCCGCAACATAGAAGTTGTGGTGGCTAGGGAGGAAGCAGCTAGGAGGGTGGTCGAGCAATGTAACCTCAACAAGTACCTTGAAAAATTCTCACAGGATCCGGACCACCTGAAGTGTGTAGAGTTCCTCAGATCATACGACCTAGACCAAGAATGCGGCATAGTGACGGTGGGTAGAGGAGAAAGTGCCAAGCAGGTGCAGGTCTAGACCTAGCCTTGGTGGAGAAGGCGTTGGGATTGGAGCCAAAGACAGAGAGAAAACAGAAGAGGGATGTCTATGTGATGCTAAAAATGAAAAAGGAGGAGGTGTTCACCAATGACGACATCAGCATCCTAGACATCCCCGACGTAGAAGCTAGGCTGCAAGCCAAGCTAGTACATGTCCTCTTCTCCAGCTAGCACTACAACTCCCTAATGCATCAAATCAGCGTGCATGTGCTGGAGAACATAGCGGTCCACACTCTGGACGAAGTTGACTGGAATGGGTATGTACGAAAAACTATCGACTAGGCAGCTAAAGCATTGGCTTTAGGAAGTGTGCCAGCAAGTGGAGGGTCTCGAGCCTCCAAGGCTACAGAGAGGAAGAAAGCTTTATCCAAGGCCTCTTACATCGGGTATGGAGGTGTCTTAACAGCGCTTATCCAAGAGGCCGTGAAGGAGGCACAGGAGGCAGAAGAGGGGGAGGGGGAAACACCCAACAGATCACCTCCTCATCAACACCAAGAGAGGTCCAGTGATAGGACTGAGACCGAGGAAAAAGGGGAAGAATAGAAAAGCAAAAAGCAGGTCAAGGAGATTGAGAAGAAGGCAGCGCAAAAGAAAAACAAAAAGGATGACGAGGGCCACAAAAAAGAGAAAGAGGACTTAGAGAAGGCCAAGAGAGAGTCCCTTAGGGAGGCCAAGGAGAGGGAGAAGAAGAAAAAATAGGAAGAAGAAAAGGAAAATAAGAAATTACAGAAGGCTAAGAAGGCATCAAAGTAGGAGGTAGAGAAGAGAAAAAGAAATGAAAAGGAAGAAAAAGAGAAAAAGAAGGAAGAGCAGAGAAAAGCAGAAGAGGAAAGGCGAAGAAAGGCTAATGAAGAAGAGGAAGAACTAAGAAGGAGGAAGAGGACCTGGCTGAAGCTACACGCCGGTCCATCGAACAACAATGCAGAGCTGATGAACTTGGGAGTTTGAGCCCACATAGAGAAGAAAGGCCTGGATCAAGCACACATGTGCCATAGATTGTGCCACCTGCCATCACTGAGGGCAAGGGCAAGGCCCCAATCCACCCAATTCCTACTCTATTCATGCCTCTCAGAGAGCCAACCACCACTCCCAGCATCCCCACTAGTATAGATGTATCAAATCTTGTGGCATTGATGCAGTACTTCATTAACAAGGAGATAGCCCAGGGGATGAGCACTGAAACTACGGCTACAGGGCAAAAGCGGCCGGCCACAGACGCAGAGTCTAGGCAAGATCCTAAACGAAAAAAGGTGGAGGTCTCAACAACACCCATCCAAACAACAATGACACTGCCAGCTAATTACGATGAATACGTCGCCAAGCTACTCTCGCAGATGATCAGCCCACAAAGCAAATGGTAGAAGTCTCGGCCATTCTCCAATCCGTCCTCTGCATGCTTTGGTTAATGCTTTCACTATCGGCGGATGCCCTCTTTCACTCTTTCCATTTTCCGCTGGATTGTATGCCGTGGTTAGAGCCAACTTGATTCCTAGTTGAGAGAAAAACTCCCTAGCTTCTTTTACATCTAATTCACCGTGATCTGCAGTGATCTTACCCACACAGCCATACCTGCAGAAAATTTCTTCCAATAAGAACTTACACACTGCACTAGTGGTCTTCGTTCTCAAAGGTCTGCCCTCAACATGATTGGTAAGATCTTCTCTAGCCAATACAATATATCTCATCTGCCATAGATCCATCGGCATAGTAACCAAGTCAACAACCCACTTATAATGAATGCATAGCGGATAGGTCGGGTGAAGCTCGTCTCGATGACGCACTATGGAATACATCTGACAGTCTCTACAAAGTGAGAAACATATTTGTACATGCCTTTCCACCAATATTTTTCCTTGATTTTCTCATAAGTAGCCCACACTCCTCTATGACCAACCCAAGGACTCTCATGAAACTCTCTCATCACCTGTAACTAGGTCTCTTTATTATAGACAACCCGCAAGGGCAATCCACCTCTTTTCTTCGGGTGCTTCTGACTGCGGATTTTAGGCATCGAAACGTGCCTAAAAATAGCGGAAAAATGTGGAAAAGCTGGGAAAAATATTTGATCGCGAAGGCGGCGGCTCGATCCAGGACGATTTTAAGCGTCAAGTGCTTGACGGGCGCCCGTGAGACGCTTTGTGAATTTTTGTAATTTTTTCGAGTGCCTGTGGTGGTCACTGAAGATGCCAGGCAGTGCGGGACGCGAAGAGGAAGCCACAGAAATTTTTAGAACGCAGTTCGGAGTTCGCACGCGAGAGTTGGCCCAAAACCGACCGGCCGGGACCTAATATGGCCAAATATGAAAAGGCATGAAGTAGGGGGGCCATTGGGGGTGCCCTTTGGCTCCCCCCAAAAAATTTTTTTCGTGGCCATTCAAGGAAGTGCCATGGCAGCCGCGCGCAGGGAAAAAATGCCCCCCCCCCCAAATGCCAATTCTATGATGAGAGAGACAGGAAGAGATGAAGACACAGCCCGATTTCTGAATTTTTTCGCCTCCAATCGCTTGTCTTCGCGCACGAAATGGCTGCCCGTGGAAGAAGAGGGGAAACCAGTCTTTCTCTCTCCTCCCTCTCTCTCCTCTTAAGCCTAGTTCGCGTATGCAAGAAGGAGATGAAGAATGCTTGATGGATGACGGCCCGGATGAAGGGGGATCGCTCCAACACCCATGATGAAGATAATTTACTGATTTCGGGCTGAAGGCATGGCTGGAAATCAGTCTCGGTGTGCGCAATTGAAAACCCGCAACCCGGAAAAAAAACCGGTAATAAGAATTTTATGAAGAAAATGATGGTTTTTATGCAAAATGCTTTGCCAAAATGTGTTCCTATGGAGTATGATTGGAAGATAAATTTGGTTTTTGCTGTTTTCTTGCTGTTCATAAAAGGGAAAAAAAATCAGAGAAATACGCATTTTATAGTCGTAAATATTCAAACAATACACGCAAAAGCATAGAAAAATGGGAAAAATGGGATTTTTTGAGCATATAAATGGGGAAAACCGTCGATACACATCAACTAATCTTTCAATTTTGTTGCAAATGAACTAAGGGCCACAACCCACAAACTGGTTTTCATTTTCAGCAATTTAAAAAATACAAGAAAATGAAGAAAATGGCGGAAAAATGATAAAAAAACCTTCGGAAAATAGGGGAAAAATACATTTGGGGCTACGGAAAATATAGAAAAATAGGATTTATGTTTGTTGATGTATAGCGAGGCTGGGGCATGAAGTTATGCTTCAGTTCAGCCTTGTTTATATGTTTTAGTGCGTGTTTCCTTCCTTTCTCCACATAAAATGACAAGGAAACCCTAAAAGAAATGAATGCAACGATGCACTATCAAAACGGGGAAGGGTAGAGTTGTGGAAAAAATGGTTAAATGCCGCTGAGCATGATGAATAATTTGCTGATTTTATATGCATCGCATCTAGGACGGAATAATATTGATAAAAATTAAAACCTAGTAGCACGAAGATCACTTCGGTGTTGCAGCGACGCACAAAGCGGTTAGAAAGAAAAGCATGAAAGAGATGTTTTGCACTTGCACGCTGCTGGTTTTTTAAAATGTTTGAGCACTAGGCATCCACCTCTTTGCATGATCATTTAGAGAAAATTAAAAGTATCAGAGTCAGCTCCTGGATACGCATAGCAATTGTTTTCAGTAGTCCCTTGACCCACCGTTGAGAGCGTGAGGTTCCTATGCTGTAGGATAGACGAGGGTTATAGGGGACAACAAGTGAGGAAATGGTACATTCCTGGATACGACTGTTTGGTACCCCGAGTGCACTTTTGTGCGAAGTGTCTATATGTTGAGCGACGCACCAAGGGGCCAATCCCCGAGGTGTAGGAGAGTCGCAATGGGGTGGCAGTCTTTGGCTGCTAGGAAGACCTCCTTTTGTTGTGCAACGTGGTTTTTTGCCAATGTGATGGAAAGCTCCCTCTGAGGAGTAGTGGGTGAAAGGACGAGTGGACTGCAAACGACAAACGCGACAAGACTTGGAAGGTAAAATATGTATGTGTCCTCAACGCTCCTGGCCGGGAGGCCGAGGGGGTGTTGAGTGTGAGAGATAGAGGTCCGGCTAGTGCGAGAGCCAGTGCCGACCCATTTTAGGTCCCATCAGTGGTGCGTCTGCCGGGAGCCGCTTAAAAGTGGCGGTTCTCGAATCCTGGTTGTTTAGGGACCAACTAGCAGTTTATGCCAAAGGATACTGAGATTGATCCGTTATTTATTGATAAGCATCGTCTAGCAGAAATCCAAAAGCAAGAAAGAGATGAAAGAGCTAGGCGACGTGCTGAAATTTTTAGGAGATATTCTCCTAAGCGTAGCGGCGCTGAACCCTTACGAGGGAGTGGATCTAGTGGTCTTAGTACCACGAGCAGTAAGTTAGGAGAAGGTGGAAGCTCTAGTGCTCCCCTTCCTTCTATAAGCCAGTCCACGTCAAGTACGGGAGGTGTAACCCCACCGTTCCTTATTCCTAGTGCAAATCCAATCCGCGTCATGGCGCAGCCTATTGCAATTCCAGCAGGAACGACGGATTTGCCAGCTCTAGGTTACCCGCTACCCATTTTTAATGGGCTAGTTGAGGAAGATGCGGAACTCCACATTAGGGAGTTTCAAAAGCTGATGTTTAACTGTCGCATCCAAGAAGAAGGACATTTAATGATGTTCTTCAATATGACTCTCAAAGGAAGAGCCGCTATATGGTATCATGGTTTAGAAGCCGGAACCATATTGAACATTGATGCATTTTATGGAGCTTTTCGAAGGGAGTTTGCCCCTGAAAGGGGTGGGCAATATTGGTTGCGTGTACTCAACGTGACCCGCCAAGAACCACACGAGGATATTCGTGCTTATGCGAAGAAGATAAAAGAGGTTTTCCGTAAGTTGGACACCTCTATTCCTATCCCCGCAGCTGCCCAATTGCAATATTTCCTACATGGGTTGGACTTCAATATCCAATTGCAGTTGAGTAGTGTCCCCTTGGGGGATATAGATACTGCCATTACACGAGCACAAGAGGTGGAATCCCGACTACAAGCAGCCTATGCTTCTAGAGGCAATTCGAACATGGGTTTAGTATTGGGAAACAATATGGCAATAGCCAATGGCAGTAGTGGCCAAGGGATAGCGATGGCTAATCCTAATGGGAGAGGGAACATGATGCAGAATGTCCCTTTATTACCAGCTCCCCCTAGCATGTCGATGCCTACGGGCAGTCAAATGGCTCCAAATGGTGGAGGCCAGGCGGTCAATTCTAATACCATGTCTGTGGCTCAACAACCAGTGCCTAATCGAATTGTTAGGCTGATGGATCGACATGGTAATGACCAAGGCTATGAGTCGAGTTCTTCCAATGTTCTTGGCGAGGTTAAGGACATGATGAAGCATTATACCGACATGATTACGGAGCAGTATCGACAAATAGCCGTGGATGTCAACTTCCTTAAAAAACAACAAAATTTGATAGGAAGTAGATACCGAGAGGAGGGTGCACCGTCGAGGTTTAGTTGCAAATGGTGTGGTGGGCAGCACTATCCAAGGAATTGCCCAAATGTTAAGTGCGACATTTGTGGAAAATCTGGCC